>NC_051154.1:404902671-405198599 GCF_013339745.2 Dermacentor silvarum
ATCTTGGATGAGTGACTAACAACTTCATAATCGAAGGGGTTAGGTGTAAGGGAGTCTAGAGGTGTGAATTGAGGTACATTGAGATGCTGGACTATGCTCGCCAGAATGGCAAAAGTGGGTGTTGAAGACAGATATCAATTTATCTGGATGCATGCAGTGATGTCAGAATTACTTTGCATGTTGTACCTCAATCACGAGACATACTCTAGTAGTGGAAGGCACACAGCAGCATACATTTCAGAAACAGAACAGGTGAGTGGTCATCATGCAATATTAGACTGCAATTCCAAGAGCGTGAAGGGCACTTTGTGCATATTTAATGTGTGAACAGAAGCTTATGTTTTGTCGAAGTACACACCAAGATCTTTGATTTCATCGACATTGGACAGTGGAGCATCCCGAAGGGCGTATGAAAATTGTACATGGTATGTTTTGCGCGTGTAACTTAATGCCATAGTTTTGGAAGCATTTAAGGGTACTACCATTATTCTTTCTGCACCAGCTTGAGAGTGAGAAAATGTCTTTTTGGAGGTCAATGCAGTCGTGAACACTGTTGACAGTCTTAAACAACCTAAGTCGTCTGCATACAAACCATGCTGTCCATCTATTAAAATGTCTTAGCACTAACAGAAGCAGGAATGCAATACCGATTCAAACACTTTTGACTCAATGCAGCAGATAGATATAGGCTGGTAGTTAGTAACTGCACTCGCAGCACCCGATTTGTGCACGGGCAATATCCATGCTACTACCCAAGCGCTAAAAAATATGCTAGACTTTAGGGAACTATGGAAGATGCTTGCGACAACAGGGACGCTTCTATACGTCTAAGCAATGTGGGAGGAATACCATCAACACCACAAGAAAGGGAAGGTTTGAGGCACTTCGTACATTTGAAAACAAGGTCTTCATTGACTGATAGCATAAACACTGTGCCAGGCGTAGAAGGAAGGTTTACTTGAAGCATCCTTTACACAATAGACACAACATAATGTTCTGCAAGGCATCACCAGTGTTCCAAAACATCATCACCATTTTCATCAAAAAGACACCTCTTTGTGCTCTCTTTAGAAGATACAGCGCACGAAGCTCCAAATATTTTGAATTATGTGTCATGCTGGCTTCAACACCATCAATGTGGTTGTAGGGATCATTATAATAATAATAATAATAATAATATAATAATAATAATAATAACCTTAGCATACCATGGCACTCTAGACAGCTCGCAAGGCTTTTTAAAAAAAGTAAGGCTCATGCCTGCACGCTAGAGCGTCTGATGTCAGCCATCGAGCAGGAATTTGCTCTAGATGACGCGCTCGCTCGCTCGCTCACACACAACACACACACAAAACAAACACGCTTGCTCACTTGCAGAACACATCACACGCACATACAGGGCAATAACTGGGAAGTCGACGACGGGCACAATGCACAGGAGTGCCGTTTTCACTACGGTCGCAAGGAATGGGAGTCCTAATGGAGAGAAAGCTCTGTATAAGAATGGAGTGCAGCGTTGGACTGTACAGGTGTGATGGGGCTCAGGCTGTCCTGATGGCTTGTTCGACGAAGAACAAGAAATATAAGTGTTTCCAGAGAGCCACACAGCGCCCTGCAGAATAGACAGACAAGTGCAATTTTGCGCTGGTATTGCAGGTGCGCCACTTAAGGGCTTTGAGTGATCCTTGTAGGCTGGCATAAGCTTGCGACGATCGAAAGATGGGAGTAGAGGGTGCATTGCCCGGCGCTGAACAAGCTCAAGTTTGTCAGCGAGATGAGTTTGGTCAGGGGACTAAACTGATGAGCAGTACTCAAGCGTGGTGGTACGAGAGAAGTGTAGAGTGCTCTGAAACTCAGTCCCCGGGAAGGGAGAGACAGGTCACAAATCCCAAATGCGACGAGCCTAGTGACTTGAGCGGAAAAGTCGAGAGAGAAGGGCTGAATATTACACCTAGGGTGGGAAGGGTCCGAACGGTCTTCATGGGGTGCCACTGAGGAAGTAGGTTGGGTGCACAGAGGTTGTGGTGTGGCTAATAGCATGGCAGCACTTATTTCAGTGCTAACACAAAGTTTGTTATTGTAGGCCCAGTCGTCCAACTTTACAAAATGTATTTATTTCAAGCGCATATGCTGCACTGCGTATTGGCATTATGTGCAGTGCAAGTGTTAACTAGTGAATTAAACACATTGCGAAGATGCATTAGGAACTTGGTTTTGTTAATTTTTTTCCCGACTACAGTTTTAGTATCACAGCGAGATGCTTTTAGTGCAAGCTGAAGAGATTTGGGCAGCTTAAGCATACAGACTGCGAAATGCACTGATGACACCTTTACCCTTCCCTGCAATGCATGCACTCACACCACCTGCTCTTTCCATAAACAAACAAAAAATATCAAAAGCCAATTGCAGTTTCACTGACTCAGTACGTGCTGCTTGTCAAGCAGGCATCGAAGCAATCCTGGTATAACGCAGCAGCATGCATAAGGTCCTCCTTATGACGCAGGTCCTCCTATGCATTGCACACGGTGCACATAGTGCAGATTTTTTTTTCAAGTGTCAACTACATACAAGAACACATGACATGCTTATCACGTTTCCTCCGTGTGTCAGCGTTGTTGAGCGCTGCACGAGCGATTTATCGTCAACTAGCCCATAATACACCTGCACTTGAAAGAAGTGAGTGAAGGAGTACTGTGAACTTGTACTGAACTAGATTTCACACGCCTTATCGAAGAGTGCACTTTCAACTAAACAGATGGCATGGCTGAAGATGTACGCGTATTTCCCATTGTTCGGCTACTAGTGTCTTTCGCTTCGCAAGTTATCTTTGCCGCTGGAAACAGCGCAGAGCTCGCCCGTTAAACCCAAGTCCCGAGACCACATAATTCACACACGAAACACGCCGCGGTTCACCACCTGAAGTTTCCACACGGTTCATTTACACCACACCACACACAGCACGAAGTCAGGAGAGCCATATTTAAAATCACAGCAGCGCAAACGTAACTGAAATTTCATTTCCTTCGCAGAGTTTCTCAGCTGGCTCGTTCACCGCCGGTCGAAGTCGACGGACGCGCTAGGCCTACGCGTAATGTAAACATCGGCGGTAGACGAGTGCTGATTATCCAGACTTCGCACTTCGAAAGCAAGTTTCCATTCGTTTCGAGCACAAGAAATATACATACAACAAGCACAGGCGTTGCCGCAATCGTCTGCAATCGTGATTAGGTTGGATGTTTTAGCAGACGATCGCACTGAGATCGGCGGAATCCAGCGGGCCGGCAGGTTGGGTTTCGGCGGCGTCTTTCGAACGCGGCACGAATTCTCGTCGCACTTCCACCACCCACGGTCGTGGGGCGTGTCGGCCTAGTATCACAACACTGTCTTTCAGAAACACTGTCGCGCGCGTCGTGCGTCCGAAGCACTCGGACGATCGTTTGGTGTCGGCGCTGGTTGGTGTCGCGCTGGTTCCCAGCTGCCGATGCTAGAAAATAGCATCGGCAGCTGGGAAATCTCCGCGCGCCGGCACGCGTCACCCCGTTCGCGACTGACGCTCTTACGCATTTGACGCATTTGCGCGTGCCGGCGCGTGCCTGTGGTTGGGCATTAACGCCGCAGCTCCGTCGTCCACCGCAGCCGTCGCCAGCCCGCCCGCCGTCGCCCAGCGCAGCTACCAGGGGAGACGGACATTTGCGCGCCCAACCACCACCCGCTCTGCTATCATTGCGGGGAAGCCGGCCATGTCTACCGCCGATGCCCATACCGCGAGATGGGCCACGAGGTTCGCCGTGAACGCGCCACGCCCATAGCTTGGCGAGCGACCACGTGACATCGCCGACTACCTTGCCGGAACCCAGTGGTAACCACGGCGACCCTCACGCTCGCCGTCACCAGGACGCTAAATCTCGCCGCATCGCCAGCTGTCCGCCGCCCAACCCGGGGCCGATCTCCCAGCCCTTACCCGGGAAACTAAAGGCTGCAACCGATGGAGGTGCGGTTGCTGTACGACGCAATGCCGAAGATCCTCCGCCGCCGACGAAGAAGATTCGCGAATCATCACGACGACATATCAGCACGCCGTCTGGAAAGGGCATTCATGACAACACTTCGCCGCCGAAAGAATATCTGCCGACGCGACGTAGCAGCAGCGGAGCAAGCCGACAGCCGTGATCCGACGCCACGACTTAACCGTAACGCCCGACGACGGTCTACCGACCTAGTGCTAATCGATGGTCTTAACGTCACCGCTCTCGTCGACACCGGCGCCGACTACTCCGTCCTAAGTGACCCGTTCGCCGCCAAGTCGAAGAAGGTGAAAACGGCCTGGCAAGGACCCATATCCGGACAGCGGAGGCCACCTAATAACGCCGGCAATGTGCACAGTGTGAGTCACGGTAAACACCGCACTTACCCGGCGAGCTTCGTAATCCTGCAGCACTGCTCCAGGGATGTCATCCTAAGGTATGGACTTTCTAAACCAACACAGTGCAGTCATCGACTTACGGTACAATCGATAACGCTTTGAACCCACAACGCGATACCACTGGATACAAACATCAGTTACCATGCCTTTAACGTGCTAGAAGAACAAGTCACCGTTTCGCCTCGCTCCAGCGTAATTATTTCCGTCGGTACCCAAGTGCCTGCAGACATGGAGGGCGTCATGGAGGGCGATCATCACTTACTGCTCGAACGTGAAATTTTACTTCTCGAACGTGAAGGAAAGCAAGAGTGATGCTCACAAACTTCAGCCACGAATACACACACACATTAACAAAGTCACCACGATCGCCTACATTGTGGTCGTCTACAGTGCACCTGCAACGACGAGTGCAGTACCTGAACCAACTTTCGACGCCAATCAGAACCTTCCCAGGCATAAGAAAGAACAGCTAAACGCCCTGCTGCTGCAATACAAGGACTGCTGCTCGTCTTCGTCAAAAGTCGAACAAACCCCTGTCGCCAAGCACCGCATCATAACCGACGAATATTTCCGCCGACTCCGTCAGAGCCCGTACCGAGTTTCGGCGCGTGAACAAGAGGCCATAAAGCAACAAGTCGACGAAATGCTACGCGACGACGTCATCCAGCCGTCCAAGAGTCCGTGGGCGTCCCCCGTGAAGTTAGTGAACAAGAAGGATGGAACCCTGCGTTTCTGCGTCGATACCGTCGCCTCAACAAAATCACCAAGAAGGACGTATACCCTCTCCCACGTTCGAGTGCTGTGCCTCCCCGCCTGTCCACGTGTGAAGTGTGGTGTGTGCACCCCCTGTGTTGGTGGTACGTGCGCCCCATGCAGAGCGTGTTCCGTGCGCCTCGTGTGACACACATTTGGCGCTTCACAGGTGCGACTTCACCTACGTGAGGACCTATCCGCCGCCATGTCCCGCAGCGACACCCCCAAGAACAAGAGCTCCCCGCAAGGGCCATCGTCGCACCTAGAGCGCGACGCTCAGGCCTCCAGCACCAGCAGCACGAGGCTGCCGTGGCGAGGGCAGTCAACATCGTTGACCTGTGGCTGGCGAAGCAAGACTCGGCTATATATATGAACGACATTAAATATCGGGTCCCTCGGTTTTCTTCCTTCTCGTTGATATATATATATATATATATATATATATATATATATTGCCACGATACAGTGAAGGGGCTGCTACTGTCGGTCGGACGAAGACGACGGCCACGAAGTAGCCAGAGGCGCGCGACAGCCTTGCATCCGTCGCCGCTGCTTGTCCAAACTTTCTATATAGCGATACTCCCTAAATAAACGTTATCAGCGTAACATCTTTTGGTGGAGGTGCTGGGTAAACCTGTCAACGTGCCGGCTCCGTCAACCAAGCACGGAACTTCGAAGCGGTCGCCGTCTTGGTTGCTCCGCGATGACCAGTGAAGTGTCGACGGGGCGGCAGCCACCGGCTCCTGTGATTATTTTGCACCCACAAGACCCCCCTATTGAAAAAAATGTGAACGAGAATGTACGAGAAATAGTGTACGCGATTATTGCTCCGTAGACTGTGCGAGAAACTCGTTCAGTCTGCGAGAACTCGTTGAGTCTACGAGAACCTCGTACAGTCTACGCAGCAATCATCGCGTACATTTCTCGCACACATGTGTACGAGATCGCGTTCTTGTCACTGAACGAGATTCTCGTACATTATGAACGAGTTCGTTTCTACGAGCTGAGTGCGTACAAGATGACGAGCTTGTACGACCTGCGAGAGTATGCACCCTGAAAAAGATATGCACCTCATATTCATATTTAGTATAATAATGCAAATACAATTCTTGTAAATACAAGTGTTCATGCATGAACACTTGTGCTGACCTTACTGCCGTGTTGTGTCGCTGTAATGGTTTGTTCAGAAATCTACAGTAAAGAGTTATGTTGAGGTGAAAAAAAATGTCAGGTGAGGTAATGGTTTGTACTTGTTAATAAACAAGTACACGTTACACAGGTTCTTCAGCACACCTGTTCAAGCTTACATTAATAGTCCTGCACTGCCGTCCTCCTATTTTAAGCAAGAGCACGTCACACATCTCGCAAGCGTTGTTTATTGGACCTTGTAATGGTACTTCAATACACCCGGTCTGTTGACAGAAGACCACTGGAATGTGTTGCTTGAGTGAGAGCTTGCCGCGCACCTGAAAAAGTAAACAAAAGCCAACAGTTTTTTTTTCACACATGCAATAAGATAACACATAGGCAAAAGCAGTTTAGCTGACATTCACACAGGTAAGAATGCTTTAGCATTCAGAACATGCGATAGTGAACAAAATTTATTAAAAATAAGTGGTTTCCTGCAATGCTTATGACTCCTAAGGAAACGTGCATTATAGTGTCGTAGAATAACCTGTTACATTAGCAGATCACTGAAACAAGTGTTATTACAGTAAAAAAGGCATTATTTGAGTAATAATAATTACTAGTACTGAAGCAACATAAGTAACATGCATAAAATCTACTTATAGAGAGCAGCATCAACAGGTCGAGCTAATTAAATTACTTGGAAACTGCTATTCTGCCAGCAATACTAAAAATCGTGGTGGTGTAGTGGCTTTGGCATTGCACTGCTAAGCCGAATGGCGCAGGATAAAATCCCATGCACAACGGCCACATTTTGATGGCAGCAAAGTGCAACAACACCCCCATAAGGTGCATTGGGCACATACCACCGGTGTTCAAAGTTAATCCAGAGTTCCCCACTACAGTGTCCCCCATAATCATATTGTGCAGAAGGACTTGGTGTTAGGCAAGTTGCTGTTTGCTGAACGACATAGCGCAAAGGCACAAATACACAGAAGATACACAGACACACGTCACAGGCGCTACTAACAACTTTATTTGAAGCACAGCGAGATACAGTATATGTACTCCTCACAACGCGCAGGCGCACCAGCCACTTCGGGCAGAGCACAGAGGGCGATTATCAGGGCTAACACGACCATTTTGAAGATCTAAAGAAAGCAAGTTTCACATCATGAAAACAATATAGGTCAACTTTCACAAGCACTACTTTTTTTCTTTTATGTAAAATGCTTCCAACAGCTCACGTGCTGTTTTATCTTTAGTTCTGCCCAGGATCTTCCCATCATGAAATCTCGCACGACAAGGACAGGCTTTACAGTGTGCTGAAAGATGCGCATTCAAGTCTTTCGTCGTGTTGTTAGCATGCTCCATGATTCGATCATTGATGCAGCGGCCAGTTTGTCCTACATAGGTCTTTCCACAAGACAGTGCGATTTCATAAACCCCTCTGGTAGCACATCGCCAGTAAGGTGTGACGTGTTGTACTTGGCAGCCTACCTTAGATCTGCCCATTATGCGGGGACACAGTTGGGCCAGCATATTGGGAAAAGAAAACACTACAAAAGCGGGCACACTGGTGAATGAGGCCAGAGCTTTTCTTTCTTCTTCTTCTTTCTGGGGTTTTACGTGCCAAAACCAGTTCTGATTATGAGGCATGCCGTAGTGGAGGGCTCCGGATTAATTTTGACCACCTGGGGTTCTTTAACGTGCACTACAACGCAAGCACACGGGCGTTTTTGCATTTCGCCTCCATCAAAATGCGGCCGCCACGGCCGGGATTCGATCCCGCGATCTTGTGCTCAGCAGCGCAACGCCTTAGCTGACTGAGCCACCGAGGTCAGAGCTGGTGAGCCGTGTGGCCCAAGACCGCAAGTTGTACCGTATGTGTACGGTATAAGTTCAGCCACAATTTAAAGAAAGTGGTGAACAAGCATGGAGTGCCTCTATTGTTCTCTGTTCCCAATAGGCTGGCCCGAACGTGTCCCCGCAAATGGGCAGATCTAAGGTAAGCTGCCAAGTACAACATGTAACACCTTACGGGCAATGTGGTCCCGGTGTGGTTTATGAAATCCCACTGCCTTGTGGAATGTCCTATGTAGGACAAACTGGCTGCTGCATCAATGATTGAATGAGGGAGCATGCTAAAAACATGACGACAGACTTGAATGCACATCTATCAGCAAAAAAAAAAAGCCTGCCCTTGACGTGCGAGATTTTATGATGTGAAGATCCCAGGCAGAAGTAAAGATAAAATTGCATGTAAGCAACTCAAAGCGTTTTACATAAAAAAGTAGTGCTTGTGTAAGTCAGACCTCTGTTGTTTTGTACGACGCGGAACTTGCTTTCTTTAGATCTTCAAATGATTGTGTTAGCACGGATAATCGCCCTCTGTTGTCTTCCCGAAGCGGCTAGTGCGCCGGTGCGTTCGGAAGAGTATATATACAGTATCCTGTTGTGTTTCGAATTAAGTTATTAGCAGCACCTATGACATGTTTTCGTATATCATCTGTGTATTTGTGCCTTTGCCCTACAATATGTCGTTCAGCAATCATATTGAGGTTTTGACAAATAAAACCCAAACATTTTATTTAAAGCAAATAGTATTGCATAAGGCCAAATGCTTATATAGAATCATCTGGCAGCAGCTACGTTTAACAAAATTTAATACTGTCTAAAACAAGAAACTTTCAGATGGTCTGAGCAAAAATCTACTTATGCCAAAATTATTGTCATTAATTTTATATGGCCCATTCCGCCTTACTTTCTTTTTAACCAAAGTTATATATGCAGTGCAGGTGCTCCCCACACCTAAAGAAATTGTCACCGTTCCTTAAAGTGCATGGTTTTGTTTCAAATGACAGCACAAGTATGCTTTGCGATTGTTAGCCAATGAAATGATTGTCAAACTTCTTGAAATCACGGACTCCTGGACAGGATAACTAGTCACATTGGGCACCCTTTCATCAGTTTTTGTCCACAAAATCAAGCAAGTAAAGACATTACCCTGAGTCTGCAACTGTTAATGCGTTCTGTTTGGTAATGATAATTTTATGGTCATTGACCCAAGCCAAGCCAAAAAGCTCCCTTTCTGGAGCCGAGACAGGTTCCTGAATTACACCATGGAAGGTAAGCTCGTGGGCCCTTCTCCTGCTTCAGAAAGAGCTTACTGCTGGCACGTTACACGATGCAGCTTACTTTCGTCAGTGTTGGGTGAAGTGCCAGTGTTGAAGTTGTCTTTTGCGCAGAATGGCAGTTTCAAGTATAGTGGGCTTGTAGGAAGACAAGCTCAAGATAACTTCCTGGTTTGAACAGGCTGTTTTGGTTATAATACATCAAGCTTTCTTGTGACTGCCCGCACAGGTGGTCCGTTAGTCTCGCTGTGAAGTTGACATTCAGCTGTATGTCCCAGAAGACCCGAATAATGGTCTGCTCTAGTTCACACGCTCTTGATTTTCTGTCAGCACTCTTGAACTCTTGCTGCCAGTAATTTCTTCCCAGCTGGCCGAATTATCTCGAGGCCCCACGCTGACACTACCGATGCTTTCAAGTGTAGACTTTTCAGGATAAGGTTCTTTGCAGGTAAGGTGGCACTTACAGATTTCTATTCTGGACGCGAGTGAGACGAACCAGTAAGTCTTGGTAACAATGTTTTGTACATAAGTTCTGTAGAAGGTATTATCAAGGGTTCGACGAAAATTCATGTAGCCAGCTAACGACTATGAAGTTGTGGTGAATGACCAAGTGCTTATCATCGTGTTAGTGACGATACAATTTTTCGTAAAACGTTTAACTCCAACAGGACTACACACAAGATGTAACCAAGACTTGCCGGTTCATTTCACTCAGGTCTTGAATAGCCACCTGTAAGTGCCACCTTTTTTTAAACCACACTTGCAAAGCCAGGAGTCTTATCCTGAAGTCTTCAATTGAAGACATCAGTAGTGTCAGTGTGGGGCCTCAGGATAATTCAGCAAGCCGAGAAGAAATTGCTAACTGTACAAGTAAAAGTATGCCAACAGAAAATGAAGGGCTTGGAAGCCGATGTATTCTTCGCAAAGTGTCAACTACAGGGTCATTGTTCACGAGTTCCTGGATGCGTAACTCCATGCCAACTTCATGCCGACGCTAAGGAAACACCAGGGCAGGCAGTTGCAAGAAAAGAAATTCAGTGCTCTAAGAAAAATGCGGCCACTCAAACCATGAAAGTAATGTTTAACTTGTCTTCTTACAACTACACTGAACCTAAACATGCTGTTTTGGGCAAGGGAACAAACATCAACACTGGTGCCTTGCCTGACTCTATGAGAGTCATCTGCGCCGTGAATGGTGCCGTCAGTGCACTTCCTTCTGAAGATGAGGCCCGCACCTGCACTGTCAGTGTGCTGTACAAATTTCAGAAGCACATCCCACAAGCTTGTCTGCCTAGCAAAGAAGCTGTGTGGGGCTCCAAAACCCATAGAACCAACGAAACAAACCCAAACCTCGTCCTTTCAACTCTCGCTTATATTGCTGTGCAAGCAGTAAAATTGGATGGTGTTAGTAGTGTTCTGTCCTGTCACCTCCTTGCCTTTCCTATGAATTTTATGCTAAATAAGGCTTTTTCTTGGTGAAAGAGTGCTAGTTTAAGGCATAAACCAGCTCCATGGCAGTTTGCAATTAAGGAATGTAAACATTTGCTGAAAATAGGTCCACGAAGAATATTTCAAATGAGCACTTTAAAAAACACACGTGTATCACCAAGGCCAACCCTTGTGTCTTCTATCTCAACATATTTCTCAAAACTCGAGCTCAAAACTGATATCCAGGTGCAAGCTCTCCATATCATATTACCTTGTCAATGATGAAGCAAAGCACGCTGGTGCCTGGATGTTGTGGGACCAACTCAGGCGTGGAGATCAGCACTGATCAGCAACACAGCACAGTCTGCTTACACTTTCTCTGCAGGCCCAGCCATACCTGCATTAATACAAATGGGCTTAGTGTCACGTGAGTATAATATAAAAAGTGGCACCGTGAACAAATCAATCCTTGTTTGGTATACATATGAAAAATGTAGATATTCTCCATATAGCAAGCTTCACTTTGAGTAACAAATCCTGCACTATAAGAAAAATATGATGCATGAGCCATCTATGCAAGAAAATTAATTGAAGATCCCTTTTTTGCCTCCCTCCTCCTCCTTGTGTATAGGTGGCAGTCAGATTAAGTAAAGTAGGCCAGACAGCCACATGTGTAGCAAAGGTGGTCACTGGTGGGCCAATTATGATACCATAGCACGACATGCATTCTGCAGGCACTGCAATGTTAAAGCACCATAAGCCTAGCAGCATTACCCAATAGGGCTAACCAATAAGTGTCCCCAGCAGCTAACTCAGCATGTCTACCAGGAGGCTTTCATTACACTTTGACAACTATCCTCCTACGGCTCGAGCCCAATTTTTGTCAAGAGAACAACGCTTAAGCATCTGCACAAGGGCATTTAACAGTACCACAATAGCTTCCTACCTAATCCCACTTTAAAGACATTGGTAAGTTCAGTACCATGTGTAAACCAATCAATTGTTCTGCAATCAAGTAAGCATCCCCTTTTCATACACGCAAATATCAGCAACACTACTACTGCCACATGGCATTTTGTAGACAAAACACCAAGCGCAAGAGGTGAAGCTTGGGCAAGTTGATGATGGCATTTTGATGGTGTTCATGCACACACATGCCAAAGAATAAGCGACAGGCAGACAGTGAAAAATAACTGTCCTCTTTCACACTCTGTGTGTCCCTTAGTGCCTTGGAATGTTGTGAGCAGTATGCACCATCTCCTGTCCCTTATCTCCTTAGAAAGTGTGCACTGTGAATAGCATGGAAAGGACAATATAGAGACCAGATAAGCTACAATAGATAAAAGAAAACATGCTCTCTGATGCACACTCTTTAAGCAACTAATTTTCAACCAACATCCTAAGCCTGCCGCGCTTAAAGAACTCACTGAAGAAGTTCTGTGTAAGACATAGCTTGCTTTACAAAAAATAGAGCTAAACTTATTCTATTATTTTGCAAACTGGTGCTTCAGTACTGTGAAAGGTGGTATTATTGAAAACCAGCTTAATTTTTGTGTAATAAAAAAGCCTAGTCAGCTACAGAGATCAGGCTTGATATAAATCTGCCAGTGAACACGGTAAATCAATATTTCCATGACTGTTGAGGTAAAAGAATCGTTGACAAATTCCCAACAACTATGCATGTTTTGGAGAAGACAGTGCTTTTCTACTGCAAGCATTTAACAGGGCCCCAGTGAATACAGATGATATAACTTATTGCAGGACATTTCAAACAGATCCTCTTTATGGCTTCTTAGGACTTGGGTAATGAAGAGTAAGTGCAGCGACATCTCTGAGCACCTCAAAGACAATACTGGTGATTACATGGCAACACAACTGCTGACATGCAAGATAACTTTCGGGCAGTGTTGTCTCATGCCCATCAATCAGACAAAACTTTAAAGGGACACTTAAGGGAAAATAATTATTTGAGATGCATATTGAATTACTCTTCCGCAAACCCAGAAAGACTGCAGTTATCCACAAGTAGAGGCTTGATAAGCTAGAAAATACACAAGAACGATATACAGGTGGTGAAACCACAATAAAGTTCCCACACCTGCTGGCTGTCTAAGGCCTAGTTAATTTGTTTTTGGCAAAATTGACTATATTGCATTCTAAAAGAGGCAAGAACTGAACTTAGCAATTTTGGAGCAAGTGTACTGAACCGCAACAGCCAAAATATACGAAAATACTCTGGAATGCATGATGTCCCAACGTACGATGTTTACCCTATTGAAAATTTGCCCGATGGGCATGCTGGAATCCTCATCCATCATCGTGGTGAATTATGGTATGGCATGCTGGGCGATGGGCATGCTGGGTGATGGGTGGAATGCTGGGTGATGGGTGGAGTGCTGGGTGATGGGTGGAATGCTGGGGTGGGTGGAATGCTGGGTGAGGGTGAAGCTGGGTGGCACGCTGGGTGGTCGGTAGCACGCTGGGTGGCATACTGGGTATGACAGTGGGCACTCAGGTCGAAGGCAAGGTGTGTAATGAATCAAAGGAGCAGCCATTGCACTTGGGAAGCTCATGATGGGCTGTCTTCATGTGTTCTTGAGTCTTGCAAAGTGTGCAGTCTGTGTCTTACATGTGGCCAAGTATGCCGCTACATTTTCATGCCATAAGAAATCACTATATATCACCATAATATGTTGCATATCCTTACACTTTATTAGAAACATTTAATAATTAAGTTTGGGCTATTCTAGTCTTGCGTACGCGCTTGCCCTGGCGAACTGCTTCTGTAAAGAAGCTCCGGAGGTGCTTCCTTACAGAAGCAAGGCGGTGCTCTGGAGGTGGTGCTGGTGGCCCCATGGGATGCTCGCTGATGTACTTCTCCAGGCAGTCTAAAAAGAGTGCAATATAAAAATAAATTGTTTTTCAACAATTTGTAGTAATAAGTGAATGAAGGAATCTGCAATTACTCAAGCAAGAGATTCAACAAGTTTCAGATAATACAATGCAGCATATATTATAGAAACATGCTACTCGGCACGCATGGGAGAGCAGGCGTATTTGCACAGTGAGAATGCATAAACATGCATCACATTGTTTGCCAAGTTGCAAAAGCCACGCCTCTTCTCAGCAGGAGGTGGCTTTACTGCAAAGTTTAGTCATACGGCAGCTATTCAAAGCCCCTTCAAGCTGACTTCTTGCTTCCGATTTTGCATAATTTGCTCTTCAACACCCAAATTCCTGTCAGATTTGGAGAGCCAAGACATTGCTAGACTGTCTCACGCATGCAGGAGAGCTGCAAGGTGCGACCTCTGTCATCTGCTACCGTTTACTTGTTGCTCGAGGCCTTTACTCGTACAGTAGGCAATGAAGTGGGTTGTAACTTTAACATTAGCCATGTAGGCAAAAATTTTTTTATGTCAAGACGTAATCATGGCTGGTTTGCATGCTTTATTTAGCTGCCAATGATGGCAACCAATGTTCAGTGTTTTTAAAACTCCATAATGCTTCTTGCTAAGGTAGCCTACATCTTCAGTGTAAAAAAGCCTAAGGAAGCATCTTAAAATACAGAGCAATCTCTTATGCTTGTTGTTCCTAAAACCCATTTTTGCAGCAAACGCTATTTGCAGCAAACTGTTGATGCCAGTACAAGAGTTTACCAACACTTCGATTCATAAAACAATTGAAACTGCGCAGAAAAACAAGGCCAGTTACAGCCACACTATGTAGTCATCCGTTCTAATCCAGGCTGACGGAGAGTTCTAGAACTTTGTATGATGCCCAGCACCTTGATCTTTGTGACACTGACGACAGGCATGAAAATTTATAGGAAGCTTCACACAGGACAAGCTCTGCTATACATGTCATTGCATACATGTACCACTAATGTGCAAGGTCTTTTGTTAGTGTAGTAATTCTTTCCTCATTTTATGCTCAATAAGACACATGTAGCCATCTGACGTTCTTGATTGCATTAGTTGTCATTCAAACCGATTATAGGGTAAACTGCGGACAATTTTCGCAAGACACCAATGTCTCGAAATTATCGTATGCTGATTTTACAGTGCATATATGCGGCACAAGAAAAAGACATACTAAGGGCACTTGCATCATTCTTTGCCATTTCTTTCCGTTGTGTGTACATCAACACTAACTCATCCAGATAACTTTCAGATATACAGTCATGTTCTTAAATTAGGTGACTGTTTACTTACTCTTCACAGCAGCCACTTTCGCTGGTGTTGCTGGAAGCTTCCCGGATGCGTCAGAGATGGTCCGATAGGCCTGCCCAGTCAGGCTTCTCTCCCCAGCTTGCGTTGCTGACCACAGGTGCCGTGCCACGTCTAATGTGCACTTGGCATCTGAGGTAGACTTCATTATGTAATGCCACTTGTTTAGTGGCATCACAATGCCCGCGCCAATCTGTACCTGCAATAGATATGAAGTATTGTTTTCTCTGACCAGTACGCGCAACACTAAAACACGCTTGCATAGGTTAGGTCCTTTGATTTCGGATTAAACCCCATAATTTTCTACTTCTGCACCTCGAATAAGGTTTATAAAAATGGGGTTAAACCCACTCTTATCAGAAAATTAACCTTTCTGTAAAGGATAACAATACATGCAAGTGTTACTAAACTAATAAAAGTTGCCCACCTTGTGAGCAGCAAGCAGTCATATTTTATACAGCTAATTTAACCTTGCAATAAGGAAATTGATGGAGAAAGCAAAAAATTAGTTCAAATAGGCGCAGTGCCACGCAGAGAACAGTGCAAGAACAAGTGCCATCGTGGCCTCCGAGATTGCAAGCAGTGTCACAATGCGAACAGAACATAAGAGAACCATGTGCGCCGGTCTCCAAAGGCCACCATCATTATATACTGCACGGCCTCGTTCTGAAGCACACTGGAGGCATGCCTTGAAAGCACGATTACCCTTGCATGGCTGAAAAAGAGTGAATTTCCTTGTGGCTTCTGAAATTCACATGCAGCACTCACTCATCTTAGCCATGACTAAACTGAAGCAGAGTATGTGCCTAGTCCCGCCGCAATTTCAAACTTCAGAACTTGGCGCACACCCTCCTTTTACTGTGATCGCGTTTCACATGTTTGTTATAACAGTACGGTGCTATTGAATATGTTCATTATGTGTGGACGCAGTTTGAACAGGCATGGTCATAAAATCGTAAATACAATAAATGTGGTCATTTTACCCATAATTCGTTATATCTGCGTTTGTTATAAGGGAGAATTGGGGGGGGGGTATTCTGTAAGAGTCCACCTAGTGGACCATCCACTTCGGCTGTGGCGATTGGTTCCAGCAGCAAGTGCGAGGAGACTGGCTAGCTCCTCCTCGCGCATACCACTGGAGCGAATCGCCACAGCCGAAGTGGATAGTCCACTAGGTGGATGGACTAGGCATGGAGAGGTTTGCAGCACACACTTCAGCGACGAAGCATGCGCTACAAACCTTCAGTGGTGGCGCCTTAGGCTTGCCGATCCAGAGCTTATTCACAGCTCATTTCTTCTTAAGACACGCGTAGAGCGGAAACGAATGAAGCCTTATCTCATCCTTCACCGCTCGGTTGGTGCACTGAGACACGCAGCACATTCTGTTGCTGTTATTTTTTTTCCGTGGCGAAGGTACAAGCTGTTAACACAATAGATACGCATCTGCAGAGTCACACAGTAACACTGTGCGGATACTCTGAAATATTTATCTCGCTGGCCACTACGCAGTGCGACTGTCTGCGTGCATTTGCGAATACTGCGCACGGAGACACTGTTATCGCCCTTGGACTTTTTACTGAACACTGCGGTGACCACAACGGCAGAAGTGCCACTGGAGCATCCATATCATTTCTATCGCAATTATATAGGAATGGCACCCATGTGCATCAGCGTGATCTGCGTTCACGAAGTGAAACATCAGAAACTTTTTTAAATCGCTTGCCAAATGAACAGGTGCATCTTATAAACCGGTGCGACTTGTATACGTTTTCTTTTCTGAAAGACTGCCGTTTTAGGGGAGTGCGACGGTTTGTTTTTCTGAAAGACTGCGGTTTTAGGGGAGTGCGACTTATAGACAGGGAAATACGGTAATTATGCACCTGACGAGCAAAGACGTTTTAAGAGGCCTCGTAAATTTCTGCATGGGACACAATACTTTGTCTGTAATCATACCCTGCTGATCTTATCTGCTAATGTTAATGTGTCTACTGCTTGAATAAAAGGTTTGAAGAGCAGCACGAGTGTTTTGCAGTATCTGTGCCTTTCCATAAGCCCTTTTTTTGCTGATAACAAGTTTCACAGTTCAAACTAACCCATTATCTAGCTTACCCGTTTCAAGTGACAAACATGAGGCTGACTTTTCTTGAAGCCGATGTAAGTCTTTATTTGGAGTCAACAGTGTTTAAGCAGTAACGTCACATTCCTTTTGTGTGGCAATTATTGATGATACAAGGACCCTTTTCCCTGATATTCCATTGGAAAGCATGTCTATGAAGACAAAGTGAAAGAAAAAGTTGGCCTCACCTGTCCATCGACAGTTGAAAGCATTCCACCAGTGCATGGAGACCCTGGGTGCACAGCAACAGCCAATTGAGCAGAGTGTACAAGTACCCCTGCCGTGCTTGTGGCCTCCACTGCAAACAATGGCAACATTCATTAAGCACATATAGTGGTCATAGCAGGCTTTCAGTGCATAAATCATAGGAAAACATGGACATAAACATAGGCCGACCAACATTTTAGTGCGATTCAAGCCTGACATGCGCAGTCGCAATTTTAACTTGCCTAATCTAGTGTGTTGTTAAGCCACATAGTCACCAGATAAGTAAATTCTTTAATGTAGTTTTGCTTGGAGAAATAGTAGACACTTGTGCACGTTAGCAGCAGGGACCGTGCATTATTGCAGTGATTATACTAAGCAAATGTGGACTACTAAGAACTTGCATAATGTGCATACTTGCTTTAAAGGAGTGCAGTTAATGGTTTTTTACAAAGCCTTCATTGCACTAGCATATGTAACAGAAAGTTCTATCCTGCCATAATGAAACCACAGTTTAACATATGACATGCTTCCTCCATTAACTGAAAAATGCTCACTCACCCCCAGCTTCAATCATCATCATTGGAGCCTGAGCGCTCTCAGTCGACACACCTGCACAGACAAAACCTCGTGTAAGAGAGCTCTTGCTTTTGTGTCTTGACCAGTTCAAGATGCCTGACATGTTTTCTCTATTAAATAAAAAGAAAAGCTCACTCACCTGCCGGCTCAATTCTCATTGGGGGTGGCGAATGGCTCCCGCCCGTCACACCCAAGTCTGCCGACTCGAACACTCCTGCATAGACATGAGCTATTGTGGAAAACTTGGACTGGTTCCGGTGTCCACAGCAAGGAATGTGAAAAACAAAAACAAACAAGAAACAAGCGCATGCTTCGCGCAGACAAGTGTCGCTTAGCAACGTGGAGACGCATCTCGCCCTTCTTTCGCGCTTCTGCACCGTACTAGCTACACGCGCGGAGAAAGGTAACCTCCGTACTCTCGGGAATGCTGCACGACCGCACTTTGCACTTTCCAGACGTTTACTCGCGCTTTTCTTAGTAATAGTTCAGGTGTCCGTCCCGAGTGAGACAGTTGCAGTGCCCACGGAAGGAATGTGAAAAACAAACAAGTTTGCGCTTTGGAGGCTACAGGGAGCTGCCCTTTCATCAGTAGTTTTTCAGTGCCTGTTCTACTTGCGTAACTCAGTGTTATACCATGCATCGGTGGTGCATGGCAGCGGGATCTATAGAAAATAGTAGCAGCGCATGCCAAGAGCCAACAGCGACGTTTTTGTGGATAGCTGAAATTGTGACAACTTATGAACTGATGGGTTGATGGGCGGAATGGTTAATTTTGTGGATTTCACTATAACAACCTTTCCGATAATGAATGATTTACCGCGGTCCCCTAAGTTCGTTATATTGAGATTTCATTGTATGTGCTTGGAGCTAGTGCTTGGAGCCTTTGGATTTAGTGGGACGTACACCCATAAGAGGCCAATGTTTGAGCTGATGATGACGTGTCTTGCTTGATGTTAGCCAGTGCTTGCTACCGTTGTAAATACACCCTGTAAACAGTCTCCCTACTGTGCTTCCACGTAACATTAATTTGGTTGAGTTGAGGGGCAGACACCACCTTGAGTCTACCTCCATGCTGCCAGGGGACAACACGTCGCCGTCAGCTACGCCTGCGACCACCACCCAGTTTAATACCTCCCACAGCCCAACTTTTGGGACAAACAGCATTGACGAAGATGAGTGGCTCAGCATGTACGAGAGTGTCAGCGAACAGAATGCCTGGGATCAACTACAATGCTGGCCAACATCATATTTCACCTCGGCAGAACCCCTCGCATCTAGTTTCGAACCCACAAGGACAATCTCACCAGCTGGCACCTTCAAGCAGGAGCACCGCAACCTATTTGACAACCCATTTGGTCAGCAGTGCCAAGAAACAACTGACAGCACGTACCCAGACATCAACTGAGCCTTACTTGTACATCCAGGACGCACTGGCCTTGTGTCTACAAGTTGACCAGGAGATGACCAAGGCTGACAAGGTCACTGGCATTTTGAAGGGCATCACAGATGATGCATTTCATCTGCTAGTCTTCACAACCACAAAGGGAGCTATGCACAGCTAAGTGGCTGCCAACACATACCTTCATTAAATTCGAGTGTTCTCTGAGGCAGTCATTAATACAACGGCCAGTTTGGCCAATGTAGCATCGACCGCAGGAGAGGGGGATCTCGTACACTTTGTTGTGGCAGCAATAAACTGGCTTTTTAGTGTGTTTCTTATCACATGTGTGGGGCCTCGTGTCTTCCTTATTCACTTTTTGGCACATACTACAGAACTTGTTTCTTGCCGAAAAAACAACTCTAACGGCGGCCTTATGTGCTACTTTTCTTTATACGATGAAACACCTGGTGCAAATAGGGAATGACCGCGGTTCTTGAATGCTAACTTTTCTCGTTTTAATTGTTACGTTTTATAGGTTTTGGCTGTTTTAAGTCTGCTAAAAGACATTCGACAATGGTGGACAGCAAATTGTCTAGGTAGCCTGCCATTCGCAGTCTGAGCACCTGGGAATCAAAACAGCTGCGCATTGTGTCAAGGCACGACTGTGACAAGGCAGCCCCTAAACAAAATTTGCCAATCGCACGCTTAACAAGTTTTGAATGCGCCAAGCTGTAAGGTACGAGGCTCTTCTTGGTTGGAGTGGGAGGGCATATTTAAGTCTGCTAAAAGACATTCGACAATGGTGGACAGCAAATTGTCCAGGTAGCCTGCCATTCGCAGTCTGAGCACCTGGGAATCAAAACAGCTGCGCATTGTGTCAAGGCACGACTGTGACAAGGCAGCCCCTAAACAAAATTTGCCAATCGCACGCTTAACAAGTTTTGAATGCGCCAAGCTGTAAGGTACGAGGCTCTTCTTGGTTGGAGTGGGAGGGCATATTTAAGTCTGCTAAAAGACATTCGACAATGGTGGACAGCAAATTGTCCAGGTAGCCTGCCATTCGCAGTCTGAGCACCTGGGAATCAAAACAGCTGCGCATTGTGTCAAGGCACGGCTGTGACAAGGCAGCCCCTAAACAAAATTTGCCAATCGCACGCTTAACAAGTTTTGAATGCACCAAGCTGTAAGGTACGAGGCTCTTCTTGGTTGGAGTGGGAGGGCATACTACAGTATAGACCACTTATAACGTAACCGCTTATAGTGCAGGACCGGATATAGTGCGGTCTTTTCAGACTCCCGTTAATTTTCCCATAGCACTCTATGTATACGCGTATCGCTTATAGTGCAGTTGCGGGAAACGAAACACTGGTTACAGTGCGGCTGCCTGCGAGTACGGAAGTCAGCGGAGACAGAGAACGCTCCCCTCAAACGGGCGCCCCAAGGAGTGCTCGAGGAAGAAAGAGAGACGAAGTGGAGAAGAGCATGTGGTGCGAACGAACAGCCAGTGAGGCTGAAACCAGAATCTTGAGTGCGAGTCGTGAAATATCACGGCGCGCATAGCGAGCTACGGCCACGAAACTGCCAAGGCCGGACAACACTCGCTTCACGATAACAGCAACTCCGCCGCTTCGGTGGCTCCCCCCCGCCCTCCCTCGTACCTCCCTCACTTTCAACGGTCACCATGTGCGCCCGCCGCCGTGCAGGCGCCGCCGCTACAGCCGGCCCGGCGCCAGCTCCCCGAAGTTTCGTTTTCTGCAATTATCAGGAAGCGGGCGTTGGCCGGCCTGAGACAGCGCCGCTGCCACAGCGTGCAAGGTCAACACGTGACTAGAAAGTAGAGGAAGCATAAAGGAGAAAGAAGGGTTCACTGCCATTTTCTACGCGTGGCTACGGTAGCGTGGCTGAGACGTCGGCACGTAGACGCATGTTCTGGCGCAACGCAGAATCGGCGACCTTGCCATTTGAGAGAGGGTGAAATTTCCGCCGCATATTTTTTCTTCCTTTTTTTTGTTTTGTTCCACGCGACATTGAGGGGTCTGTAAGCTTTTACTCTATGGCGGTGCCGGCGCAATGCCGGTCAGAGGCGCCGCCGTGTGATCTGGTTCGAATTAACGAGATTCGTCTGTAAATTGAATGCAAACATTCTAGCCGCATTCCTCCACTGTCGCATATGCGTGGCGGCTCGGTGCACATAATTTGCATATGTTCGGGCCTTGAAAATGGTTGCTTTGGTTATAGTGCCGTACCACTTATAGTGCGGATATTTGCGACTCCAGCGACTTACGTTATAAGCGGTCTACACTGTATCAGCACGTACATGGTCAGATAAAACAGTTAAAGATCAAGGAACCTAAGTTTGTTATTATCTATAAATTCAGTAGTTCTAGTTTCTTCATGCAGGAATGAAACACGTTAACAATTTGTCCAAAGGAACTCGCGTATCTTGCACGTGGATGATGACGACCATTTAGTTGTGCTGTGTTTGCATTCTCCATTGTGGCTATCTTCCTGATAATGTATTCCTACTATGATATGTTCTCCTCTCCCTCCTGCCTATTCAAGCCCCTGTATATATTGCTGTGTGCACAATAAAATATCGGTTGAAAGTCAGCGCTTCGTCTGTCTCAGTCATGTCCCGTTGCTCAGTGCTGTTGTTTTCATCAAACCTGACTTACTCGCAATTTAATTGTTTAGAAATGCTTGCCGATAAGGTACAATCCACAAAGAATGTTCTGCCAGTTTGGAGTTATTTATGCAGCTAAAGCTTTAATATCTCAAATTTACGAAATTTACGATTTAACAAAACTTTTCGCTGCAGGTACGACTTAGTTATATCGAGGTTTGACTGTATTAGTTCCGCTGTTAGGCAATTCAATTGCAGATGCACGTGAGGTATGATGCCACACACACCTTTCACAAGTAAAATTATCTCCAATGACATCAAGCATGCACTGGCTTTGCAAAAGCTGTAAGCAGCTATCAAAGTTTGCAGAAAGTAAACAAGGCAAGTAAGAGGAATATGTGCAGTCGCAAGTACAAGTTTGAAGACCATGGCATCAGCAAAAAAATTAAAATATATACTCTAGCGCAGCTCCGCTGCCTGGAAATAGTTTAATACATTGTGTTGGTCAAACACGCACACGTAGATGTGCACTCTTGATTTCAGTCGGAACACCCAGACTGCGAAAAAAAAAGAATATCGTGGCACCTTTGGACCCCAAACTGTTGCTCGCGACTGTACATTGTCAACAGTGTCAACACTGTACAGTGTCAACGGTCACAGACAAAATGGCCCTTGCATTTGTAATGCCCGTATACTGGTCTGTTACATACACTTACTGAAACTGCAGCACAGAAAGAGTAGTTTTCAAGCTACACTTTTGCTAAGTAATGGCTTCGTGTAGGTGAGTCAAGCAGCACTTTTTCTACACCAATTAATAAAATGGCGATTTCCTGCACTAGCTACACTCTCGTAGACAGTGCAGGTAGAAAATTAGCATAGCTTGCACTGGAGGCGCAATGCCAAAGAGACAGCGGAGCTTATGGGCACCTAGCTAGTCCTGGCTTTTGGGCTAGGCTAAGCACTACCAACTCATCCCCAGCATTTCTCAGGATTTATTGATTATTGATCGATTAGTTATTGATTGGCTATCGATGACTGACTAAGTAGTACCAACCATGCATAGCTAGATTTAGCCAGGCTCAACTTTGCTAGTTCACAGGAGTATGTGTCGTGCTTGGACTCCTTCTGGACTACTGCCAGGATCGGTCCACATTTTTTGTTGACAGATTACACTCAACATAAACAGCTCCGCCTGTTAAAAAAATTGCATTACTCCCAGTCAGTCACATACTTCGCTTATCAGGTGACACACGCATAACATTTTTTTAACATGATTGACACTATATGGGCCGTGAAAAAAAGGTCCGCAAGCAGTCCAAAAACAGATAGGCATAC
Source organism: Dermacentor silvarum (assembly GCF_013339745.2). Taxonomy (NCBI): domain Eukaryota; kingdom Metazoa; phylum Arthropoda; class Arachnida; order Ixodida; family Ixodidae; genus Dermacentor; species Dermacentor silvarum. Next base: position 404,926,002 of record NC_051154.1, read on the forward strand.
AGGAATAACAGTACCTTCATTCAAAGATGGTGTGCTGGTCGCTTCGTTGGTTTTTTCATGAGCACCCAAGTCTTCTAGTAGCTGCTGGTGGCCCACAGACAAGTTGTCGGCACACATGCTCTCTGCATGATTACCATGGAGAGCGCGGGCACTGGCTTCGGCCTCCTTTTCAGCTTTGCCATGAGCAATCTCTGCATTTAAATTCATTAATGCGCTGTTCAGATAAATGCGAACAAAGACTGCTGTACACTTCAATTTGCAAAAAAAGTTCATTACCGCCTGCCACTGCTTCAGAAACATGAGGAACAGGTCATAAATTGAGTACAAAAAGTGGATTCCAAAAGGTATGCCTAGCATGGAATAAGGTGCCATCATGCAAGGGTTGCGATGTAGGCTTGTTGGTACATCTTGACAAAAGGGGATTAGAAACACCATGACAAATGAAGGCATAGTGGACACACAGGCCCTACTATCAGCAATAGTGAGCTTAGTTCCTTGACCAAGCTGAACTAAAGTGCCTTTAGGATGCAACGACCCTGAAATATTAAAATAGTAATTTTGGGGTTTTATTACGTGCCAAAACCATGATCTTAATTAAATGAGGCACACCGTAGTGGGGGACTCCAGAATATTTTGGACCACCTGTGATTCTTTAACGTGCACCTAAAGCTAAGTACACAGGCGCTTTCGCACTTTGCCCCCATCGAAATGCGGCCGCTGGGGTCAGGATTTGATCGCACGGCCTTGTGCTTACCAGCCCAACACAATAGCCGCTAAGCAACCACGGCGGGTGCCTAAATGATCAAGCTACTCAGCTTCAGTTAATACAGGCCAGTGGCTTCAGTTTCTGCCCACAGTAACTCAAACTCGTAAACTCTAAGAAACATTCGGGAGGGTCGCCAGGTATGACTAGGGCACATCCACAGTGGCCATTAATAAACAACTTGGTATCAAGCCAAGATTATCCTGAATGCAAATATCAACAGCAATTTTTATGAACAAGAACTTTGTGTGAAAAATGCACGAAGAACTAGCTGGGAATTCTATATGGCTTTATGTGCTGCAGGCTGTCAAACAAACTATTAAATTAATTAAACTGAATTCTGGAGTTTTATGTGTCAGAACCATGACATGATTACAATTAAGGCACACTATAGTGGGGGGACTCCGGATTAATTTTTACAATCTGGGGTTCTTTAATGCACACCCACTGCACGGTACACGAGCGTTTTTTCGCATTTTGTCCCCATCGAAATAAAGCCGCCATGGTTAGGATTTGGTCCTGCACCCTCGAGCTTAGCAGTGCAACACGAAAGCCATGACGCCATCATGGCAGACTGTCTAGCAAATATCATGACTAAGTGGAATATATCACAACTGTGAGAAGTCAACAGATAATAGCCAAAGAAAGCATTGTGGAAGTTTAGTTGCAAGTTTAAATGAAGCTGCAGAAATGGTAAATTAAAGGAAAATTTAAATGGACGAAAAAACCTGCCGCTGGTGGGGGCCAAACCCTCGACCTTTGTATAATACATGCATTTAGTGCAAGTTGTAGGTTCAGTCCCCACCAGCAGCAAGTTGTTTTTCCATCCCTTTGATTTTCTTTTGCTTTACGATTCCTACACTTTAATTAAAACTACAAATAACTTTCCCTATGCTTTCATTACCTTTATTATGTTGTTGGCTTCTTATGGTTGTGATTACCAAAGATCAGGCGCCTCGGTTCCCCTTCTCGTTCCGGTGGAATATTGTGATTTTTGCAAATGGAGCACAGAGTAAATAAATCTATGAAATCATTGTAAATTTATCCCTTATGTATGCATGCACACATTTCGATGGCAGTGCTGCACGTAGCTGGCATGATGAGACAATATCTCGTTATCCACACGTGCTTGGGGAATGAATGAAAGAATGAATTTCGTTAATATCTAGCAGGAGCATATTCTTATTCATCGCAAAGAAGTACCAGCAGTAGCACGCTATCGGAAAGTGTGCATGTGCTCTCCAGTGCTCATGGGGAAAAAAAGCTTTAAGCCAATGAGTACCGAATTGGAGAAGCAAGCCGTCCAACTGCTATCTGTTGCTGTGCCTCCTAACAGATTTCATTATGGTGGCCACTATTTGTTGTTGTAGGGCGATAGGTTACTGAGAAGTGCATAATGTACTCACCAATCTTTTCGAGCAGAGCATTCGTTAACCTTTTGTTGAGGTCCACTGCTTGTATGAGCTCTCGCTTCAGTTTTTTAAGTTCTTTCGCTTGTTCTTCAATGGTGGCTTTTAACTTGGCGACCAGCTCTTCTCGTGGTGGTTCAGTTGCCTAAAAGTTTAAGCAGTGCAAAAAAATAAGACGGATCACTATAAAATACCGAGTGCTGTGCTTCTGGCCATTTTGACAGATAATGTGGTTTTAAAACTCCTCTATGTTCTGTTCCTACCTTATGCTGGTGCAAAATTCGCTCATGCAGAGCTTCTGTGGCTGCCATCCTCTGTTTTTTTGCCTCCCTTGGTGTTGGCTCCTTCTACAGAGGCAAGATAATAGAGAGCACGAATGAAATGCTACCTCAAGGATATGTACTTATAAACCTATAAGCATATTTAAATGTTCTTTGCCTCATTTTTTACAATTTGGTAGGCAGGTATGTAGCTTCCTGTCTCGCCTCCCTTTAATAAGAAAATGTGGGACCAATGGTGGAATCGCACCATTGGTCACACAAGCTCAGCAGCCTGGTGTTCTAACTGGCTATGATCACACGCATGCTTCTCTAGCTCTTTGAACACTCGGTGCATGTTCTCCATGCCTTTTTCTTGTCTTCTTCCCCTGTGACCGCTCGAGCTTTCAGGTGCCGGGTAACACTGTACTTTCTCCGGGGCCGGCCCATTTTTACGAGTACTTTTTTCACAGCAGTTTACGCGCTATAGAAACTACAACACTGTACCAATTTCATGCCTGCCAGGCTAATCATAACTTATCTCTTCACTGGAGTAGAAATCTCATCATTTTGACATACCCTACACGACATAGCCCAAAGTATGAATGATTATATAACACAGTTGCTGATGACATCACAATAAGTGTTTCTCTCGCTTAGTTTGCCCGCTACATCTATGCAGAACACAACAATCACCATATCGTAATGTCATGACAAACGGCCAGCAATGGAAATGGCAATCCACAATGGCCAGTCCTGCCATTGATGCCATATGATTCTTTTCAACGTGGTCGTCATGCTGCTGTCCTCACAGAAGCATACGCTCACTAGCCACACACACAAATAAATTTACAAAAACACGCTCGTCCACCTGGTTTCACTTAGTGGAACTTCAAGCAATGCTGAATAGCCAGATACCTGCAAAATGCTTCGCATAACATGGATTTCCACAGTGAGTGCATTATCTGCAGAATTTTTTAGTAGCTGGCAATGCATTCATTATATCACTGGTATCTTGATAAAACTTTGAATGCCACGTAACTAGCATGCAAACTCCTGGTGGTGTCGAGATAAATAAGTGGACAAGTAATGACTAGACCTTCAAATGACTATAGCGCTCACAAATACTCACCCTTTGCTTGCGAGGTCCTAACATGCCAGTCTCCACCTTAATCAATCGAGGAAAAGGTTCCCTCATTTTTTTTAGTTTTATGTTCAGGGCCTCCAGGGTGTCTGAAACCAAAACAGCACAATAGTATCACTTCACACTTAACTACAGTCAAAAGTACCAAGTGCATGCAGCTACACAAGGATGTACAAAATAATTCTAAATTAAAGATGGTGCTGCAATCAGCTGAACACAATTATATTCATGAAAATTCGCTTGCACTGCCTTTCTTTTACCCAAATTTCATGAATACCCGAAGAGTCAGAGAGACTAACAGCCACTGTACTATTCAATTCTTTTTCATAGACTGTACTGTACTATCGAGGTCCAATAAAATTGAAAGAACAAAATGTGAAGCCGAAGCATACATGCAGGTAAAGGGCATGCCGTTAGCCAGTCATTGTTGTAAAAAGTGCATGCATATGTTTTAGCACAAAATGCATGACTGCTAACAGTATTGCTTTATTCAATGCTTGCTTTACATATCCCACTACAGCAGTGCCATTTCCACTTGCCAATATTGTTACAGTGAATACAACTATCAACGCTCATGCTGCGTGATATTGCTCACATATGCTAAGTTCATGACCTGCATCACTGTGCTTTTGCTCCCACAATCAGAGACTCCAGTGTTTATTCTTAATTTATATAGCACCAGGAATATGTTGCACTACAACTGCAGCAATTGCACAGGAGTAACAATGAATCATAACTATGCTTTTGCCACATGTCCCCTCTATTCGCATTTCCCTCACTCTAAATAGTACCAATTAAGTTGTTGTAGTTGGTGGTAAATTATAAGGATAACAGAAAAGGAAGAGAACAAAATCACTGCTGACTGCCTTGTAACCTTCCAGTGTAGTCTCCTGAACCTCAAGAGAAGTCAGTAGTCAGCAAAGCAGCAATGTATCTTCAGTGTCTTCACAATAACAAGAAACACAATGGCTGTTAGTCCCAAGGCATGTGTGACTACAATCTAGGTATACTATTTCGTGTCCTGCCATAAATACAAGACATTGCCTGCTTATGTCCCTGCAAACCACTAAGATCATCAATGATTTGCCAATAAATTAGCCTGAATTGCACTGTTCGTAAACAATACAAAGCAGGAAAAATATTCCATCTCAGAATACATCGCCTTGACCCGCTTAGCCGTTAGTACTATGAACTCGAGTAATCATGACAAATGATTGAGCAGAGCAAAATGCCCAGGCAACAAATTGCAAATCAATTAAATATGAAAAATACAAAAAAGGCCTTGTTGAACACATCTTGAGACTTGTTTGCAACAACCTTTACCCTCAGGAATAAGGCATTGACGCGGAGAGTCTCGGGTATGCAAAATTCCTGTGACAACTGTTTCGCCTAACTGTCCACGTATGCACACCACACGAGAAATCAGCGACTTCAGTAAAACCAACATAGACTAATGATGGATACGTCTATCCATTGAGGTTACGTGATATTGCATAATGTCAACGCGCGCACGCACACATTTGCGCGACATGCGCGCAAGCACACATTACCGCAGTGCACAGGTGATACGTTAATGCCCTGTGGCACGTTGCTAACACCTATCTTGCATATACTAAGGCACATCAGGCGGTTCCTAATCTCAAGACAGTGAGGTACACTGCCACATTCGGACGAAATTTCTACAGGGCTCTATTACGAAGCCCTGCGGTGGTTCTCGCCAGCTTCGCAAGATTTAGTAAATATAAGCGCCCTGCCATGTGGACCAACAAAGCTCTAGACAGCCAGTCGCGCATCGATGGAAACTACAAAGACCCAAAAATTGCGCAGTGTAATAATATAAACACCGAGAAGCAAGGTACACTCACCTGCGAGGGCATGAACAAAGGCCGGGTAATAACCTTCAGTGCTGCCATCCTCACTGCACCAGTGAGCTTGCAGTTCCCTTGTTTTAGAGAAATCGTCCTCGTCTTCCGGTTCAAAGGATTTTATGAGCCGTACAGGTATCACTGCCCGATAATTATCACTATATTTCACGTATGCAAGCATTGCAGACTATGTACAAAACCCACCAAATCAGCACCTCACTGTCTCAACCAACGTCGCCTCTAACACACGCAGTCTACACGGCTACGGCTACGACTTTGTCTTCGCCCGTCTACGACGCCACATGCGTGGACGCCTGGTGGACGTCCTGCAACCCTGCCTTGATGTAGTACGTTGATGTAGCCTTGCCCCTATCCCTCGCTTACAAAAAATTAAACAAAATAACATTAACAATAAAATAACATTAATAATAACATAAATAAACATTTACTGTGGCACCTAAAAATTCTTCCATGTTGTAAAATACATTAGGAACTCCTCACATTCTTGATTTTCGATTAGAGTGGCTTACGTATTGCATTTATAGGTTAATGATTTATGTAATAACTTCCAAAATTCGCCACCGCCCGCACCGCCACATTTCGGAGGCTATGTTTATTTATTATTATTTACAATGTTACACAGGGCTTCCGAGGAAACATTAAGTGAAGGGGGCACTAGAGCAATAAGCAGAGTCATGTCAGCAGACAACTACCATACAACAACTAAAACAAGCAAAAGCACAAACGCTTTCTGCCTCGTCACGTGAAACCATAGTGTCATACAATAATTATTGGATGAAAATGTGTGTGAAACTACTCTCGTTCGTTTTGCACACACGCACTAGATGCTAGATGTGCATATCCGGTAAGCACATTGACCATATCACGCGTCAAATACAAGCTGTGCTTCGAAAAAATAACAGTGATAAAAACGTGGTTGACTTCTCGTTTGCTCATTGCCCACCTCATTCTCATCATACGCATATACGTTCGCTCTAGTGTACGATTATGGATGTCCATTTGGCTCGTTTTAACGCCGCACATACATAAAATCGCGCGACTCTTTGTCTTCTCCTGTGCTCTCTGTAAAGGTGTGCCGCCTCAGAAAGTACGATGATTGCGTTTCGCTGCTCAATCTTCCTCCCTTTCTGCACCTAGCTCTTAAGCAATTTTCCCGATTACCATCTGCAGGGTAGCAAACCAGACTTCTTTCTGGTTCCACTTACTTTTGTTCAAGGCTACAATAAATTAATATCAACAAACGAGCATGACGTCTCATCGACTTTATTACGGGCCGGGCACGTGTTTTCGTGGACGTGCTCTATCCGCAAGTAATGCATTGTTTTCCTTTACACAAATCACAATGTTAGCGAAGTAGTTTGTGCGGCTCTGTAATTATTGCTCAGCTATTATATTTATATTATTGTATCTATTTGCATTTCGTAAGGCCGGGATCGCTGTTTCGATAAGTAGAAAGGAAAATAAAATTATACGGAGGCTTGATGCACAATAACGCCATCTGCGCAGCCGTTGTGTTGTCCTGCTCAACAGCGCATGGGGAATTCACACGCGGAGAGGACCTGCCGAGACCGGAGTGTGTTTAGCTGCAATGACGAAGCGAAGTGAATGCGAGGTCAATAGTGAAAAGGGCTAATAAAATTAAACCTAAATCGCCTCGGTGGTGCCTTCCTCTGCTGACATGAGCGTTGCGAGCATCGGCGGCTGTATGTACTGCTCTGAGCGGGACGGGCTTGTAGTACGACAGTAAGCTTGCTGACCTGACCTGTATATTTCATTCGGCGCCGATAGTTTCCTATCGGTCTTATTTCATGCACCATCGAGATGCGACGGCAGCAACGCCACAGGGAGCGCTCTTCTATTGCCTAGATCATCGATTTGTGAGACGCGTAGTGCCAGAGCGCTTATTTCCCAGCAGGATAAACGACGTGCCGCACCAACTTGGCGCGCACCTGCGTGTATTTAGAACATATCTTCCGAGGAGCCCTTTGGGTGAAGCTGCTGATGTTTTGTTCCGAACGCACACACACACACACAATTCAGCGTACTGTCGCATTTTTCTTGTGTTTTGTCTTTGCATAAATTGATTGACGAATTAAGGAGTGTTCAGACAGAATTAATCTCCGACCGTGCGGGCCTTCTGGCGAGTCCTTCAATTCCAGCGATAGTATCTCCGCTCAGCGCCCTTATAGCATATGCAGTCTTATTGAATGTTACGTGTCATCGTTGAAAGCGAGCACTTGTATGGTTTATATAACTAACTCAATCCAGCAGTGACGAAACACGGCATACGCTACGGACCAAAAATAATGTTGCTGCGGGCAGCATGCATGCTAATGAAAATATTAAATTGACAGCTTCGATCTGGCGTAGGTTATCGTCGCTTTACATCCACCACGTGACAAATTTTGCTAAGATAACAAAAGCTGCGTTCCATGAGTCAAACTCCGTTCTTCTCTGCAAATGACGGAAACATCACATATGTAGTTAATTTGTAGCCATGCAATGTCCCGGCCCATTTCATCGCTGGAAAATTACAATTTCGCAACGATTCGGTCCATTGCTTGAACATCATACAGCCATGTCATAGGCCTTGCTGCCTGCAAAATGTAGTACATGCTTTCTGGCATATCGTCTCAACCTGACACGCGCATGCCGGTCCCATCGTGATACTTAATTGGCTCCTTTCTAAAAACAATACCTAGACCGTTCGGAATAGGCACTAAGGTCATGTTGCTTAAAATTTACAACAGAGGAAAGGACAATGAATATGCGGTTAGGGCATTGGTGACGCAAAATAGATTATGCGGAAATAAATTTAAATCAGGTTCGACAAAACACGAACCACGGGTTGAGTGCAGAAGGTAATACAGTGCTTGGTGGCACTCGCCATCTCTCTGCTTTCGAGAGGATATTCGTAATATCTATCTATGGCTGCTGTCTTGGTCGTCTAGTCGGTCTAGTAGTCTTAGTAATCCGACGGTGTTGATCCGATTTAGAGTGTACAAGATTGGGAAAGTGGCTCCAACGAGGGCTCTGCGCTGAGGCATTTTTTATTGACAATCCAGGTGACGCCACCGTCGCTTTCTCCCGAATGAGCGGCCCCGCTCGCCGACCGGACGCTTGTCGCGTCGGAGACCCTACCGCAGCTGCATGGAGCTTTGACAGGCGGATACTCGGTGGCGGTAACACTGAGATTATATCCCACCGATCCATACTAAATAAAATGAAAAAAAATGTCACAGTTTCGCCCTAAGGGCGAAGCAATGAATGCGATAGCAACACAGCAATGTCATACGAAGTAAGGTGAGCGGCTTTGGTAACAGTATGAATTGTAGTAAACATGAGCTGATTAAGTAAGCAGGTGTGCTGCGGCGTAAGTAGACCGACATGAAGAGAGACTCGATGACCACGAGAAGGCGCGTGTGAAACGATGGTGTTGATGAGAAGCGCTTCCCGTGGGCAGCGCGCGTGCGAAGGGACACACCTGTAGCGCTGCACTGCCGATCCGGGCAGCATTACATGTGTAGCGTGCGTTGGAAAATGTGACCCGACTATTACTAACTGAATGAACAAGCGTGGTGTGAGCGCGCACAAACAAACATGAAGAGATCACACTGAATGACTGCAGACAACGACTGTCAAAACGCTGGCAGCAAGCATACGCCGCTGCGGGCGAAGGTACGTGCGGTCTATCGCTTCAACAGGAACTGAGCCGCGAATGCACGGCTCATAAAGGTCAGAGGCGTGTGGAGATAAGAGACGGTGCGGCGAGCGACGAGCGCGGTTGTTGGCAGAAGGAAAGTGCGCCCCCCCCCCCCCCCCCCCCGCTTCCTCCGGCGCTGGCTTCCCGCTTCCTTGCTTGCGCGCGGGAGAGATAAGAGACCGTGCGGCCGAGCGACGAGCGCGGTTGTTGGCACAGTAGAAGTGCCCCCCCCCCCCCCCGCTCCCTCCGGCGCTGGCTTCCCGCTTCGTTGCTTGCGCGTGGGGGATTGAGTGCGTTCGCTCTCCGTGATAGCGTGCGTCCCAGCACGCTTGCGCTCGGGCATACGGCGCGCGGTGAAGATTTTATCTATACGGAACCTCACGGCGACGGCGACGACGACGGCGACGGCGACGGCTACGGCGACGGCGACGCCGACGGCAGAAATCCGGTTGAAGTGTCCATATAATTGCTATCGCAATAAAAGAGCGGCGGAAAGAACGCAAACGACGCAACAACGACGGTGCGTCGAGCAGACGACAGCTACTCAGCCCGTGAGCTCGCCTCAGTCAATGAGCACTGCCGAAACAGCCGGAGCTAACGTTTATTGGCCGGAGATCCATAATAAGGCGATGGCAGCGCCGCGACATTTTCCGCGTTTTTTGCTCTAGTGCACTCTACCCGCTCGCTTTCCGCAGCGGGAGACAGCTGGGTATTTTATTCTGTGGTAACCGGTGATACAGTGGCGGTCTTTTCGTGCTCGTTGGGTATTTTTCTTTTTTTCCAGCTTAGTGTGTACTAAAAGGAAGCGATGACAGAGAATACCGCGAAAAAGCGACGCAAGATATACTTAGACGGGGATGGCTACTTCGATGTGCCGAGCTCTACTTTGTATAGGCATGAAAAGGCACATGCCGTCGCCATCGCATCGGCAACGTCACGAGCACAATCTACGAGCGTCGGCCCCAGTGCTCAATCGGGAAACGCGGCAGAGGCTTCGCCTAACACATCGCAAGGTGGGTCGAATGACGGAGATGACAATGACATTTCCTTGGACCACAACGGCAGCGACAGCTTCATAATTGACGGTGGTGAAGAACCCGACAGCGGTGATGAACGCGACGATATGAACAGCGCAAGAAGTGCAAATGACACTTGCGAAAGTGAAGACAGCTCTGATAGTAGCGACGCGTATGATGCCAGCAATTTCTCTGATGGTGACAGCACGTTGCCGTCCTGGTTTTCGCAGTACGGCGGCGAAAAATTGCCTAACTCAAATGTAACAAAGGCGGCCGCAATAGCAGCAGTAATGTCGTTCGCGGTTTCTCATGGATTGACGTGGACAGCACTGGGCGACCTAGCGAAGCTGATAAACTTTATTGTGGGCACAAATGTCTTGCCTCAGAGCAAATTCACATTTCGGAAGCTCTGGTCGAGGGACATGCAGGATGTTGTGCAGCATCACTTTTATTGTGAGCCATGCAAACGCGTCATGGCAACGCATGGCAATTCGGCTGCGTGCAACAGCTGTCACAGTGTCAGAACAACCCAGTCATTGAAAAATGAAGGTTCCTTCTTTTTCATTCTTAACCTGGCAACGCAACTCAGCCTTATGATCGAACGGACCAAAGAGGAACTACATGAAAGCCTTGAAGCACTTAAACAGCCATCAACAACAATCAGTGACATTACGAAAGGCCAATGCTACAGCAGGCTGAGAGAAGAACAGAACCTTCGCCCTGATGATTTGACGTTGACAATAAATACTGATGGGAGCCCTGTATGGAAATCTTCGAAGACCTCAGTGTGGCCCCTGCAATTTATTGTTAATGAACTCCCTCCGCACTTGCGATTTAAGCACCCGGTTCTCGCTGGGCTCTGGTTCGGCAGAAAGCACCCAGAAATGCAACTGTTTCTTGAGGAGTTCGTGAATGAGGTGAACAGCACAGGGGTTGTGAAGTGGACTCACAAAGGCAACATTCATGTATCAAAGCCTTATGTATTGTGTGTCTCCGTTGATGCACCTGCAAGGGCATCTGTGCAGAACATGGTGACCTTCAATGGATATTTTGGTTGCACATGGTGCCTGAATCCAGGAGAGCACAGGGAAGGTAAGTAAAATATTTTGTATTTCAATCAGTCTCCAAAATGTTCCTTTATTATGTATATTTTTTTAAATTCGAAAGTTTTTCTTGCCGCATATAACGCATGAAGTATGTTATATACACATGGTACATTTTGTAAAATGCAGATATTTCGTATAGATGCGCACAATGTATGGTACAACATAAACATGCTAACATGGAATCTAGATGTAAGCAACAAAATATTACTTTGTTATTTTCACTTATGTTATTGTTGCACTCTTTTTTATGTTCATTAGGGAGCATGCGGTACACAATGGTGTCTCCAATGGAACAGAGAACTTCAGACCGTGTCAAGAGTGAGATGCATCTGGCAAGCAGGCTTAAAGACACCATCAATGGCTTAAAGGGACCGTCAGCCTTGATGAACTTGAAAGGTAGGTAAGAAGCATTTATGCCCTAATTATTTTCCTGATTGCAGTGGTACCTGAGTCACATGGACATGTCTCAAAGACCCTTGAGTCGAAGGTAATTGAAACTGCTAAACTCTGTCAAACTTGAAGGAGTTGTGTTACCGCCACACGGCACTTCTCAATGGCTATCAAGTTTCAGTTTCATGTCATGGAACGAGTGGCACATTGGTTGCCAAGCTAAAGCTACACAAAAACAACAAAAAGAACTGTCATTTGTAACACTATTAGTGCATATATAAATTATTTTTACCTAGACGCTTGCAGTTTTTGCTCATAGTTTTTAGAGAATGTTTTCGTAGCAGGTATTTATTTTTGATGTTTATTCGAAAGTGCTGCTATGAGAGGGTGCAACTGCCACTGGAAGGCTTTAGTGATTTCGAGGGGGTTTCATGAAACTATGTTGACTTGATGGCCATCGAATTTGCCCATGCAGTAGCACCCAAACTTCCGTTATGTCAAGGCTGTCGGTTGGAGAGCCTTAGAAGAGCATCTGGATTCACAAGAGCATCTGGAGGGCCTTAGAGATTCCTGGATTCACAGCTTTGCTGCTTTTGCGCTATGGGCAGTGTAAATGATTCACTGCTGTATTGTATGTGTCCATAACATAAACCACGTCCTTTAGTGACAGTTGTCTTCAATAATAAGAAATATGTGATTCGAAGACAAACTGAGTTTTCTCTCTCTGAAAACGATTCATGGCGGTGGCAGATATCAGATCTTGTATGGTATGTGATAGTACTGAATATTTATATAATTTTGTCAGTTCACTTTCCATGTAGCAACATTAAGGGGCATATATTGGGTTCTTGCAGTTGCATTGCAGAAGACTTGTGTGCATAGCATAGTTATTTGTTAAAACGTCTTCGCCTGACATTAGTTCAAACAAAAGCAGACTCAAAATTGTGAGAAGCTTAAAATAGCGCAAGACATACAAGGCAAAATGGAAAGACAGACTATACGAGTGCTAGCCTACAACTGGAGTTAAAAGGACACCCCCTGCCCCTGGTTTACATCAGTGCGTGCACAAAAACAACCACAATCACAAAAATTTTGATGGTATAGAGGCTGATAAAACATGAGCCTAAAGTACCATGAAAAAAGAATGAGGTTCTATAAACTTGGAAAGAACCACGAACACAACCGAAAGATTTTAAAATTTTTTCGAAATGCTTGCTGTAGGCACACCTAAAAAAGGCTGTCACCAGCTCAGCAACAACAGTTCCTTCACAATTAATGGCACAAATGGCATACTAACAACTCCATCCGGCCCCCGCCTAATCATCTCTGCTGCCTCAATTTGATCACACACCAAATAAATAATCTCCACTGCACAATTTCATCACCCAAGCATTCTACACTGCATCATGAAAAGGATGCTACAGGAGGTCCTTGAGTGGCTCCTTTTTGTGCGGAAGCAAAAAAAGAAGTGTAACCAAGATATGTATCTTGTATGTCACAGCAAAGTTGTCTTCTTGATCAGATGGGCAGTTGTATAAAAGGCTAGCTTACGAAGCATGCAAATGTTTTGAAGGGCTAGATGATATACTCTCACCATGCATTGTAGCAAGTGCAAGTGTCACCCTGAAGACGTATTCTTGGACAGTCACTTTCAGTGATTCTATCACTTTTGCCAGACATAGTACACGGCAAGTTTGATGGCTCGAGCAGTTTTATTCAACCAGCCAAATCAGTGTGTGTGTACTGAATGAAGGTGATGTCTCCGTAAGTTACTGTCCAATAATATGTCCTCAGATTTTGACGGGTCCTTTGATTGTGTGAAAATATTCTGAGTGGAGCGCCTGGGAAGTATTTGATGCATTTTTCATACACAAAAAGGCTTCATTGTACAATGTGCACAAAATCTTGGTCACATGAAAACAATCTAGAAAGGACAACGGCCTCCTTTTGTGTGATAAAATATCACATAAGAAATGGTGAGCTAGCTGTGACGGTCATATTGCAATCTGATGCTGGAAAACAAAGGGCAAATGTAGGCATAGAATGGCAATGGAGAAACCTGTGTGATGGCGCATCGAGGGGCAATAAGTCAAACATTAAGTTCTGAGGTGGCTGCCAGTCTGTTCTGATGATTTTCGTTAGACAGCTTTCTTCAAGCCTAGGAGAGAGCGCAAAAGCAGGCATGAAGGGGCGATGTTCGAAACAAAACCAGCGGAACCCTCTCAGGTTAAGTTAAAAACACGGTGCCCATCAGCATCACTATCTAACCTGGGATGAGTATCTGGCCATATGATCATGCGTTGAAGTTCATAGTAAAAGCGTGATAGTAAAATTTGGTGTTTGTATGTATACTAACACAAGGTACATCTCTTCGTTCAGGTCTGGACCTTGTCAACGGATACAGCGTTGAGTATATGCACTGTGTCCTACAAGGTGTTTCAAAGCAGCTGACGGAAACAATTCTATCAAGTTCAAACTCTGATCAGCGTTTCTATTCTGGTAAAGTAACCCTTTCCACTCCCATTTAGTTTGTATTATATTGCTTACATAGTGAAATTACGAGATGCTTGGCTTGTAGAATAAAGTGGATTCACACAGCAAACAAAATCAATTGGGATTGCCTGACCATGTGTCATGGGACTTTGCATCATCAATTTGATGCTTCTTTACCTAGTTCACAATTATCATAGAAACATCTTAGGTGTCTTCAGTGGACAATTTTGGTGCATAATAATGCTGTAGTCCTGGCTACAAGTAATTCTTTGACATTTGAAAAGGCGTATTGCTGTCTTCATTGCCATTGCAGGCATCTGTTGATATGGGTGCAGTGTTTGTGAGTGCATTAACAGCATTGCATACTCAAGCTGTGGTGTAGGTGAGCTTTCATTTCACAGGATTTTATTCCTAATGAATTCGCTTTCCAAGGTTTCTTGCACTTGTCTGCATTCACACTTTTATGTTCCAGAAAGTGGCAATTGTTAGTATAGGATCACATGGGGGGGTGTGCGGCTCTACCTTGGAAAATATCCAATCGATCTGGATTGCCATATTTGCTTGTACATGCAACTCTATTACAAAACTTTTAAATCAAAATAGAACAACCTAACAGGCCGTCATATTAACTGCTTAACTTCAGGAGCGTAGCCAGGCGGTGGCACACTGGGCAGTGACCTCCCCCTCCCCCCCCACCACCCACAAAAAATTGCTGGGTTTGTATGGTGCCTGCCCAGATCCCCTCCCTCCTCATACCCGGTCAAGTTGGAGCCCCCTGCCTCTCGTAAAAAAATTCTGGCAACGCCACTGCTTAGCTTTTTGTTTAACATAACACTAGCACTGCTGCAATGAATGACATACTTTTTCATCTATGTTTTCAACCATTTCACTCATGCCCCCCCCCAAAAAATATATATATATATAATTTACAACGTATCTCTTAACTGAACTGAGCCCTAGGTTTTAATGTGTCCTCGGAATCAAATATTCGACTTATGACAATTTTTGGGCGTGTAATGCTGTTTATTTTGATCTGTTTTGAGCACTTGTTGACCCAGATTTATTGGGTGACACCGATAAAAATAATTAAGTTTGGTGACATTTACAGGTGCACCATCAGCACTTTCCCGAATAGATGCACGGCTGCTGTCCATCAAGCCACCTCACTGCATCACACGACTGCCACGGTCCGTTCAAGAAAGATGCCATTGGAAGGCATCTGAATGGAGACACTGGCTCCTCTTCTATGCTTTGCCTTGCCTTAATGACATTCTTCATCAAGAGTACTGGAGGCACCTCTCCAAGCTTTGCGAGGGTATATATATCCTGCTTCAAGAGAAACTCACCATTCTTGAAATTGACAAAGCTGTTAAGATTCTAAAACAAGTGCCAGTGCATGCGTACAAGCCAAGTTGGAATTCAAAAGCCTATGTGAGCTTATGGTACTGCCTGCAGATACCCCATGCTGTACATTTACTATCAGTCTGCCTGTTGTACTGCAGTGAGCTAACCTGTTAAATTTTTTAGGTCTTGTATGGCCAAAAGCATGTGCACATAGCAGGGATCTGGAAGATGAGATGGCAGATAAGATGGAACATACTAATAACTGTTTTACTCAGAGTTAGCACAGTGAACATATACATTTGCCTGATGTAGCAAGCCTTCTTACACGTAGGAAAAACATGGCAATACAATTTAATGACATATGGCATGCATAACGCTACAGAATTTTTTTTTGCAAGGTGCAAAGAGATCGAAAAATCGCTAATGCAGCCAGTGGGCCTCAGTTGCCTGAGGCCCTCTATGTAGCCCATTGCTACAGGCGTGCTTGTGGGCGCTGTCTCCGAAGTTTCGTCGTCATCTGATTCCTCCACGTCGCTCTCGGCTCGCACTTCACGATCGATGCCCTCGTCCGTGCATGGTTTCGCAATGGCAGCATCTTCGTCAACAGAAATAAAATATTCCAGCCAATGTCATGGCTCCCCATCTTGGAGTCAACGCACTGCCAGAAATCGCCGCCGGACTGATCCTCTTTGGAAGGTTCTGCGTCGACGAAGCTGGCTTTGCAGAAACAGTTGCGCACGCAAGTGGCCATCACCTCCGCCCAGGCCACCTTCACCATCTCAATGGCTGAATACAGTAGAACATGCGGCAAGTTGGTGGCTGGGCAGTCAACAGCAATGGGCGAGCGCTCCATAGTGCGGGGCCTATACGATGCCTTAAAGGAACGTATTATGCCTAAATCAAGAGGCTCGACTTTCGAAGTTGTATTGGGCGGCAGAAAAAGTAGAGTCACTGCCGTCAGAGAAGTCAGAACGTGGTGCGCTGAGCAGTTGTCAAGCACAAGCATCACGCGCCTGCCTTGCCTCTGCATGTTGCAGTCCAATTTGCCGAGCCACTCTGCGAATAAATTGTGCATCATCCACGCCTTCGCATTGTGCCTGTAGTGCACGGGCACATAGTTCCGAAAGCAACGCGGCCTCTTTGATTTTGATTTTCCGAACACAAAGGGCACACGCCAGTCGCTGCCATCCATATTAGTGCACAGAAGTGTCGTAATGCACGCTTTACTGTGTTTACCGCCAGCGCATGAGTCGCCTTTCATGACGTGCATTTTGTCTGGCAGCATCTGATAAAATAACGCAGTTTTGTCTGCATTATACACGTCCTGCTCCGCATAGCTTGCAATGACAGCTCCGTTTGCTACCAGCCAAGTGGCAACGTCTTGGTCGCTTGCTGAAGCCGCCTCGCCGACAATCAATTTAAAAATGATCCCATGCTGCACTTTGAATCAATGTAGCCAGCCATTGCCTGGGCAGAAGTCAGAAAAATCTAGCAAGAATGCGAAGTTCTTGGCTTTGCCCAGCATCATTGGTCCACTTATCGGAATGTTGCAAGCCCGTGCGTCAACAAACCACTTGAGCAGTGCGTCCTCTATGTCTGCATAGGTGGCCTTCCGCAGGCGCTTTCTGTTGTTGGCATCGAAGCTGGCGATCTTCTCCTTGTTCTTTAGAATTGTTGAGATTGTTGATTTCGACATGTTGTACTTCACAAACTCTCAGTTCTTTGCACCTTGAGATAGTTACGTCAAAATTGATCGCTTTGTTTCCATGTCCAGCACTTTTCGTTTTGTGACCGCGGCAGGCACAGCAGGCTCCCCCTGCCATCCTGAACTCGACTCAAACGCGACTACGACGAAGCGCTCGCGCCACACACACACACTGACAGGGCAAACAAAGTGCCGCAATTGATGGAGCAAATGTACACGTGCCTTAACCAACCAAGCAAGGAAGCATGGAGACTAGTGATGTCAGATGTCGTGGAGTGACACAGCCAAAACGGAAGGATGTTATAGCCCAAAAGTATCCAAACATTCAGTCGGGCATCGTAGCTTGTAGCCAAAACGAAGCCATAATTTCTGCTTTATAGCATAAAATGGCAGAAGAACGAGTCATCAGAACAAACTAGTAATATTTTTAAAGTTTTCTTTATTTGCAAGTAAATGTGGTAACTGAAATTCTATATTTCGCCAACTTCCCCATGGCACACATGTGAAATCGAACTTACTTCAGCAGCCGGCCGGCGTCAGCTTAAGAATGCATGCATCATTTCTAGCCGGCCGGAGCGCACCTGCGGAGACAGGTGAATGCGAGGGAGTTGTGAGAGAGAGAAGAGGGGAGCAGAGTTTGCGAGGACGGGCAGGAGGGCAATCTTGGAAGCCACACGTGGGCAGCGCGTGTCGGCTGGGAGAGGGCGTGCCTGCGGGAAGAGGGTAGCTCGCTTTAGAGGGGCACAAAACGGGTAGTTCGCCTGCGAGGAGGCTCGGGAAAACGGTCCACGCGTGCAAAAGGGTGAGAGGCCGTGGTTATATCATGTATCGCAACACCGGGTTTACGTCGTCCTCCTTTCGCTGTAACCGATCGGCAGTGCTCAAAGACATTCGTTGTACATGCAATTTTGTGCCATTGAAATAATGTATAGTTTGACGGTCGCGGGGGGCTGGTTTTGTTTGTTATAAGCGAACGTTTGTCTTAAGTAGGCGCCCTTATATGTATGCTCGACCGTATAACCTAACCTTAGATGGAAAGAAAGCCCTGGTTGCATGTGTTGAGACTGTCGAGACTACATTTTCAAATTTGTAAAGGCACTGTATTCCTCCTAATTATCACTGTGGTCTTTGCACAAGCCCTGTGTGCCTGTTTACATGTCGGGCAGCATGAGAGTACATGTGTAAGCCTTCATGCATACTTTGCATATATGCATTTTATGCATACTTTGCATGCATAAAAAAACAAATTGGGTCATGGCCTTGGCTGAATACTATTTTACTTTTCAGAGTCTCTTCTGAAGAACTTCGTATCGAGGTGCGAGGCATTATATGGTGTGGCGTTCATGACATATAATGTCCATGCCCTCCTCCACCTTGGAAACTGCGCCCGTTCCCTTGGACCCCTTTGGGCACATTCTGCGTTCGTGTTTGAAGGGGGAAATGGCAACATTCTGCGGCAGATTTCTGCAGCAAAGGGCCTTCCGGACCAAATTATAGAGCGAATCATCATGTTTCAGCAGCTACAGCGTGTACTTGAAAGTCCACTTCTACCTTCTGAAGAAAAAAGGTTGTGCAATGGTTTCCTTGGATATTCACCTGTAAAAAACTTTTTCCGTGTGGATGGCCTATCACTCTTGGGCATAGGTAAGAACATAGTGCTGAGCGCTGAAGAGCAAGATGCAGTGTATGATAGGTGTGGAGTGGTTGTATCCACTGCTGTGGAATATGAGCGGTTTGTGCGAAACAAGCAAGTTTTCCATAGCACTGGATTCAGAAGACCGTCAAAATCGGATACTACCTTTGTGCGGACAGATGCTGGGTGCTATGCACGAATTGAAAAGATAATTGTGCTCGAAGAGACAGGCTGTTGTGTTGTCATCTGCAGACCCGTGATTACAGCAGACATTCGTGCCATTTCTCCTCACATAAAGGAGTGCTTCCTTTCATGTGATGGAACACGGAATGTGTTCTTGCCTAATGAAATTGTTGACAGCTGTCTATGCATAGACTTTGTGCAAGAAGATAAGATGTTCATTTGTGACCTCCCAAATAAGATTGAAAGGGATTAAAGGGACACTAACAAGGAAAACGAATTTAGCTGTGTTAGTAAATAACCGTTCCTCATTACCAAAAACAAAGTGTCTAAAGCTACGGCAAAATGGCAGATCCATAAAGTGAACGCTCTACTGCAACTGCATTCCGTAAAGCTACTCACTGCTTATCACAAATGTATACCACCCCTTCATCACATATGCATACCACCCCTTCATCACATATGCGAGGTGGCATCTGCACAAATAAGAGGGGGGAGGTCGGGCTGCAGAGCTTTTTGATGTCAGTCAGTGCTAGCGCAGAGGAGGGCTTGTTATTTTAACGAAGGTACATTTACAAGTGGCTCTGGGCATTAAATATGTTATAAATAAAAGGTTAGAAAAGAATAATGTATGTAAAATGCACAAAAATCTGCCTTCAGAAATCTTTTAATGAACAAAAATAATGGAGTACAGGCCCCAACATTTCTCAGGTAGCGGTTAATGTTACAACTGAGGATGCAGCGTATGAAACTTAGGCGGTATTGTTGCAGTAATATATCCAACCTTCACGCTGCAGTGTAGGGTTCGGTGCATGTTTACATTAGAGTTTGAAGATTATATGTGAAAGCACAACATTACCACTTTGGTAGTCTTCACGAAAAAGATCATTGTGGCAGTGGCAAGGGTCACTTGAGAGAACTGAAGGCGACTATAAGAGCGGCCACCAGAGCTAATTGTTCAAAAAGTGCACTTCTCTGCTTTTGTTACTTAATGATTCTGTTAATTTGAGGATTGCAGTTTCAACTTCGTAGTTGTCAAATAACGCTATGTGAATATATTTTTACGAATCAGCTAAGTGGACCAGTTGTGGAGCGTAATTGCATCATTGCGATGAGCATGTCATAGTATTGTGTTAAGGGGCACCAAATGGAATGCATATTCCTGTGAACGCGTGCATCAGCGCTAACAAAGCAGATGTGGAAGATGTTAGTGCAGTGTCAAGCACTTCAATCTACGTAGGCTGTGCCAAAACAGGCATGCTGTACTGCAACATGCGGAATAAGTCCTGATGTGAGAGAAACATCTATTTAGCTGTTCAGAGTGCTTATGCTTGATGTATCCTAACCTGAAATAAGGCATAATGGATAAGAAATGTCAGGCATACTTCCATAATAACAATGCCGGATTTGACTACCGTACCTGTCAAGGAATTTGGTGGGAGATGCAGGACTTTGATTTAGTCGCAACTTACCAAGAAAAGCACTCATATGAGAAGATGCCGTGTATGCGTGAAAAGATGTAAAGTGGTGATGCTGTCTTGAAATTTTTGCACCAGCTTGCCATATGAGTTATAGATTTTGAAGTCTGTAAATTTTTTTCAGTAAAAACAGATGCATAGTATTCTGAATGAGCCAATGACTAGCTGAATATAGGAAATTTTAAGAACCTTAAATTTAGTGAATTACAGTGGCTGTAATGCGAACAAACGCTTTGCGATCCGTGATGGCACACGGATGTCTGGCTGTGGCGTTTCGGTGTGAAATTCAAAAAGAAAACGCTCGACATTTTCTCTTCTATTGATTGCTGTCACTGCAAATCAATGAAACTAGTCTTTTCAAGACACTTATCATTTTGCGCTGATTCAGTATATTTCTTTAGTTTCACTTTAGTGTCACAGGGTAGGCCGTGAACTTTCCAAGCAGCTTTATGTACAAGACCCTTTTTCCAGAAACACATTTTTCTTTTTGACACCAAGCATTTTAATGTTTGTCATTTTATTCAACTTTCAACTCCTTGTCCCCATTTTTCTAAAGCGAAGATAGTTCTGTTGGAAAATTTGGCTATTTTGACATCCTTCAAAATCTAGTTTTCTGTTGTTGGGTGTAAATAAGTTTCTAGTAGAAAAGTGTGTATGCACATATATAGTATATGTGGATAAAACCAAATAGCGAGATAGGCAAATTGCTAATCAAAAGATTTGAATATTTTTGCAACCCTGCTTGAGCCACCCTGCATGCCTGGTGCTTTTCTTCTTTGAGCAAAGGATGCTATCACTTACATTTTGTTCGTGGTGCCAGCACCACTCGCATCGGTGTGAGCTTCTGTAGCTGCTGAGAGATCGAAGTGGTGAAGATTAGATGGTAAAATTAAAAGGTGTATTTTAATTAGGGAACGAGAAGTGGCACTCTCTCGCCCTCAAAAGGAATACTCTTCTAGAGAAGGCGTGTGCGAGGATGGGCCATGTCAGCAAATCTGACAGTAAATCGCGAAAGTATTTTTCTTTAGGCAGTTCACGTGTACAGTGTCCACTGCATCATCAAATAAGCTGCGAGTGGGAAAAAACAGATATCACACATTGCAGTAAAGCGAGTCCTACTGTATTTCCTGGTGTACAAAGCACTCATGACACGGCAAGTCTTCCAAGAGCACAGACGAAACACTTTCGCCCATACAGAGTTCTCCCATTTGGCAATCAAAAGTAGCACCACACAACTGCAAGAAATCAATCCCGAGAATCTAAGCATGGGTGGAATGAAGAACAGCAAACTTGTTAAAAACTTGACCACCAAAGGAGACATCCACATTGACACCAACCAGGTATAACAAGTCACATGTCACTCTACAAAATTTTGTGCTTTGATCCCAACAAAACATGTCCTTGTATCTAAGAAGAGTTTTGACTGAAAGAGTTACTGAAAGAGTTACGCCCATGTCAACTAAAGCCATGGTAAATACAGTGCTGATAAGCACATGATCCCTATTCGAGGTGTGCAAGTTGGCAGCAAAGATTTTCCAGTGATCATAAAACATGTTCTTGGCTTCTCTATCTCCCTTTTTTTGTTCACCTGCTTCATGTTCAACTTTGCACCAGGAACAATATGTTTAGTAAGCCTAAGCACCAACTTGCCCAAGAACAAGTTCTTTTGGAGTACTTTCCAGTGACCTCACCTCCATCGGCTGCACTGTCTCTGTAGCTGCTAATGTCGGTGGCATCTACTGAGTGCTGCCAAGGGGGGTGCACAAACAATGTCTCAGGAGTAAGGAGGGTAGTGGTTTGGGCGAGTTGGTAGCAATCCATAATGAGTAGTTGTGCATGCGCAAACTGAATGACGGACAGGAATTTGATGAAGACAAGCACAATTTATTGTATGGTGCAGCATGCTCAGACATGCACAACAGTCTCAGAGCACCACTGATGCACTGTTTCCTTCGTAGCTGTCACCATAGATAACCAAGTTCCTTTTGTGACAACTCCAATGAGGCGATGCTGACACACTCGACCCTTAGTTGGCTCATCTCAGTAGCCTCTGTGATCTCTCTCGTCTGATTCCTGTGTTTGGCGAGCTTTGAGCAATTTTCAAATACTGGCAGACACCCAGAATTCCTGCAAAGTACTCTTAAGTGCCCGTGCACTGTTCTGTGTACATTGTTATAGTGTTCATGGAGCCTATCATTTAAGCATCTTCTCGTCTGCACTAAATGTGCATCTTCCTGCATGAAATTGTCTAATCCCTGTCCATCATTCAATTTGTGCGCAACAATTTATTCTCAGAAAGTGTTGAAAATGTATTGTGGCGCCGCGTAACATGCCTGTGTTAATGACCATGGAGATGAGAGGTATAGTGAAGAAAACCAACATTCGACTGGGCTAACCCTGTACCTGTCCAGGACGGCCAGCTGTCCCGATTCACCTGCATTGTATATTTGAAGTAAACACCTTTTGCCTAAAAATATTTTTTGTTAACCCAGTATATTGGGTTTTCAACCTTCCTTGTATAAAAGGAGATGCTACGAATTGGAATTTTACTTGCTTCAATGTTTTCTTTAAGATATACTTATGGTCATTTCCACTACTTATGTCATTGCAGGATGTTTCAGCAATGTATATTGTGCTTTGTATTCTATTGGTTCACTTTTGTACATATTTTGTATAGGCAACATAAGAAAATGTATGGTGCCTACATTTATGTTGTCCCTTGCCTTTGTTATTGATTAGCTGGCCTGTTACCAGCAATACATCCCCGGTTTTGAGTTCTGGAATGTAATACAAAAAGTTCACTTTCAACCCCTTACTTGATTGTAGTAAAACAGGTGTTTCATTTTCTTTTATTGGTGTTTTCATCATGACTGCTTTGTGTTGATAAGACTACTTATTCTTTATGTATTACTTCACTTATTTGTAATAAAATGTAATACGTACTACAAAATGAAAACGACAATTTCTGATACAGAAACTAACAAACCATATGCACCTCTCTGCAATTGCTCCATCTTCAGCTGGCATTTAACATTGAAAAGTAGCCTTTGAACAAATGCACCAAGTATGTTTCTTTATAATTCTTGCCCCCATTCAGTAACTACAAAATTCACATTGGAATGTCGCTCGATAGTACCTGTGTATAGTGCTATAGTCTTGGCCATCAAGTATCCGGGCTTGCCTTTTAAAAGAGCATTTTTGCAATAGTGACTGATACTTGAACAGAAGATTTCAATTTTTTGTGCAAGTAATGTCCACATTACCGAGAAGACCAGATCATGCATTGGAATTGTGCTATCTGCCACAGGCAACCAATATTTTTCTCCGCAATGTTTGGTAATTAATATCTCGAAATTGGTGTCATCCTGATAATTCGTGGATCCGCCAATTGTGAACTCAATGGCTAGAATTTGGAAAATGGAATATGGGACAAAAGGTATAATTATATTTCTCTCGCGTATTCTTTGTTATTAGAAACCCGTCGCGGTATTTTTGTGGCTATGGCGTTGCGCTGCCCAACTGGAGCTGGTATAGTTAAAAACTTCATTAGTGAATTTTACTTGATTATATATATATAGCTGAAATTAAGCATTTTTTTGCAAGTAATGTCTGCATCTTCGAGTAGACCAACTCGTGAATTAAAATTGTGCTATCTGCCACGGGCAACCTTTAAACATTCTTTAAAGTGTTTGCTGAAACACCCTGCCCATTGACCTTCCACCATCCACCCAGTACACCCACCATTCACCGAGCATGTACACCATTCACCCACTATTCAACCAGTACACCCATCATTCACCCACCGTTCACCCACTATCCGACCAGTGCACCCATCATTCACCCACCATTCGCTCAGGTCACCCAGTATGTACACCACCATCCACCCAGTACACCCACCATTGGGACAAGTCATCCAGTATGTATCCCACCATCCACCCAGCATCTACCCAGCACCATCTACGGCACCCACCATTCACCCAGCATACCCAGGATGGTTTCCAGCATGCCCAGCGCACTTTCCAGCATTCCCAGCACGTTTGCCAGCATGCCCAGCATAAAATTAATGATGGGCAATGCTGGGATTTTCAATAGGGTAGCCACAAAATTTGGCAGGAAATGCCACTTTAACCTTCATTTTCTTTTTGCAATAAATAACCTCTCATCACAAAACTAACACAAAAAGAAAGAATACATGATGCGTCTAAACTGTCTCCAAACAAAAAAATGTGTCCGGAGTCATTTTGTACACATTCAAACCACTTATTTTTGGCCTTGCTTAAAGTGCCTTTGTATGTCATGCAACATGAAACTGAAAAACAGGATTCACTGTAAAGGGAGAAATGAATGGGGCTCGCCTAGCATGACGTATCTGCACAGGCTTAAGAGAAGTGTGACTCCTTGGTCTAAATGAAAAAATAAAAATAAAATCACACTTTGGGCGGGTCTCAGGTTATAGTACTACTCAAAATCTTGACAAGTGCTTATTCAGTCTGTACTTATCCCAAAAGCTTGGTAATGACATATGCCCCTTTTGCACTAATGGTGTCTGCGCCAAAGGGGCTAAGGCTAAATGTTAGGTTAAGGCTAAATGTTAGGTAGCCACACACATTTTAACAGTGAAATTCAAGTGCATTATGACTTTTGTCTGCCACTTTTAATAGCATGCAACGGTCGATATAGCACATTATGATCTAATTATTGTAGGTCAGCATGGTCTGAGCACGGCGCGCCTAAACACTTTTGTTAGGTGAGAAAGTATTGTTTCTGGTACTCTTTCGGGAAGCAGCCTATGCCTTATTCAGAACAAAAACCTTGTTTCCCTGAGAATGTCAGACAATCGCATATTTCAAATTGACCATTTGAAATGCACACAAAGTACAGCATGGTTTTGAGGGTCCCACTAACTATTGAAACGCACATCATCCAAGTTCAGCAGTCAACATCATAACTAAGCTTGTAGAAGTGCATATTAGCAAGTTGACAGAATAATAAGGAGAAGGTGAGAGAGATGGTCCCAACTATAAGAGAAGCAATAGCAGAGTTCAAGCTCCCTCCCATGTCAAATGCGGAAGGGCAAAGCATACCCAGCTTTCGGTTACACTCTCACCTGCGACCACTGCACCAGGCTGACTGACATGCGTAACCAGCAGTTTGTGATACCACATTATCAAACCTGCAATTTATGGGACATCAGAGATCAGCTTCAAGCCTGATGCTATGCTGCTCTAGGGATGTATTATGAACTGACTACACTTAAATGTTATGCTTCATGGTTTGTTGCAAGCTTCAGGAATTTACTTATTCCTTTATAAACATACCTCATAGGCTCCAGCTGGAGTACTGCATAAGGTGGTGGTAGAACATTGTGAGCGAAATAAAGAACATACAATAAAACAAGTAAAAAAAGAAATAAATACTCTTTCACACTGTGGTTTCTTATCTGGCAGCTAGCTTATAAAAGTGAACAGAAACGTGTTCATGCTGGTAGTGCTTTAGAAGAGGTTAAACAGAAAATTCAAACACTTTCAAGCCACCTTTCGTGGTTTTTTCTTTCAACGTCCCTTTAGGAATGGGAATCAGTGAACAGCCCCCCCGCCCAAAAAAAGAGAAAAAAAAGTGTAATACGTGATTTTTGACTACTTAGAGGAATAAATCTAGGAACACAGAATCTGTGCAGGAATGTATGTAAGGAATTAAGTGCAGTAATATATGCAATAACTTACAATGCCCTTCTGCTTTCGTCGGGCAACTCATAACAAGACATAAAAGGATATGTGTGCCTCAAAACACAGTTCCTAGAAAAATATGTCACTATACAGTCAGTAAGCATATCATGCATATCTACTCAAGCCCCCAATTATACTTGACTCAGAGGAGGCTACTTAGGTATATTGATTAAACTGAAGGTAGGCGATATTTTAAAATATACAGTTCAAGTAGTACTCGAGTCGAATATTATGTCGAAACTGGCAGTTATGAATATGGCATCTAAAGCAAAAGTGTTGTACGTTATGCCAAACCTGCCAGCCTGTGAACTTTATGTTTTGCAAAAATCCTAGACACAATGCTGTGTTGGAAAGTCAGCATGTATTTTCTTAAAGTTTTCTCTCAGCGCCTACATTGTTCAATAGAGACACATTATTAACCATTAACTTGGAACAGCAGAAACTGACATTGTTTTTAGATCAGTGTGCTTTTTTCAGTGCTTTTGCTGTTGCCGATTTAGCCGGCTTTACGAACTTATCTCAATAAGCTCGTCTAATATGGGTGTCATACAGTGCACTTTTCATTGCGATCAAGCCCAATCCAGATCGAATTTCTCACTTGTGATTGGCTCTTTTGTGCAAGCTGTGCGAGGAAGCCAATTGCAGCAGCTAATTTTGATCTGAATCGGGCTTGGTAGGAAGTGCCCCTCTGGTATACTCGTTAGGGATTTTGCATTGCTAATAAAGCAGCACAAGTGCCATCACAATTTATTATTGCGACAGCAATTATATGGACACTCAAAAGCAGATTTCTGCCGTCGGCGTCGCCGTGAGGTTCCGTATGACGTCATTTGGAGAAGAAATCGTCGCCGCGCGCCGAACGCTGTATGTGCGAGTGAAAGGGCGCGAGGGCGCGTCTTTCACGGGGAGTGAACGCACGGCGGAGAACAAACGCGCGTTCTGCGCCGTGCTCGCTTAAGGGCTGCAGAAGTAGGCGTCTCTGTTCTCCTTCACAATCACCATGTATGTAGAGCAAACGCGCCTTCTTCCGACGAGCGAGAGGCCGTGGGGGAGGGGCAGGGAAGGGAGGCGACGTTTAGCTGCGGCACGCAGTGCCTATTTATATCAGAGGCTCCGGCAACAGTCACCAACGCCGCACGCATTTTCAGCGAACGCGGGCAAAACGCCGATGGCGTCGACAACAGTTCTGCGTGTTGCCGATGCTGCTGCATGTCCAAATTTATACAGCTGATAAAGCTAATATCATTACTCCGTATAGCTCTCTACAAGTTTGCTATCGCAATTGATGCTTCGCCTTTCAGGTGAAACTGCGACAACTTTTTGTTTTAGATGCAATTTTGCAATCTCCCATACCACCCCATTTTTCAAGATTCTTACAGCATGTTCCCAATAGAATTTCATTCTCATAACTCAATGCAACAATAGTAAAATTGTAGAACGAGTCCAAATTCGTAAATCTCACCAAAAGATTCAGGACCGATGGCACGTACGAATTATACCAACAGAACGTAGAACTCATAAGTGGCAGTGACTGTTTTGTACACACCTTGTCAAAGCAAGCAGATCAGATTCCTTGTCGGGCTGCTCAGACTGCATTTTGCCACAGGCTCCCATGTGGTGCAGAGATTGCATCCGTCTCACGAAATCATGACATCCCTAAACAATAAAAAATGTTCAGTTTATTGCAATCACTGCTGATACTGCAAACTTGTGATTTAACAACACCGCGTTAAATTGTGAAAAGACCTCAGCCAGCTACATGGTTGTGCAAATATCTCGATTCTGACATCACGGGCAGTTATTTAACCTGTCAAAAATTACGTACAGAAGCAGTGACATTCGCGGCATCAATTTTTGTGCCCGTTCAGACTAAACGATACTCGGCACTAGTGTATTTCGTAACAGAAAGCAAAGAAACAATATATGACGCTCTTGGCAACATCCTATACTTGTTTGAGGGTAATTTTCATAAAACGTTTTGCTAAATGTGTACAACGGCATTAATACCAAACATTAGGAAATCACTTTTAAAAATTTTGTCGCTGTACTAATCATCTTGTGCTCCGCCTAACAAGGCACACTACACGAACTATAAAAATGCGCCAAGCGCCGTACTTACCTTTCGAGACATACTCGGCAAACGCTCCTTCGTGTCAGGTCCGGCGGCATCAACTGCACGAACTGTCCTTCCGGCATAAACACTGTTAAATTGCGGATGAACGTGATAGTACAATTTCCAACACATTCTTCCGTGCACTGTGAACCGCTGCGAGATCGGCGAGAGTACCAGAGGCTGCTAATGAGCCAGGAACAAAGAGCACGAATGGACCGAACTACGATGACCAACAACGCCGCACCGCACGAAATATACAGCTAGCTAGCAGCGTTGCACAGGCCCAGGGGCTTAGCGATCGCTGATGCGCACAAAAAAGAGCACATTTTCTCTCGGCAAAGCGTAAATACGATTAAGGCCCAACCGCATGCACGCGATATTCAAGCGACAGCGACAAGCGACGCGACAGGCACACCCTGTCGCGCTGTCGTGTCGCGGCGTGGAGCAACCACATGAACGCGACATCGCGAAAAAGAGTAGCGACGGATTTACATTGTTGTGCGAATAAATGTTATCTTGCACGCGTAAAGAAATCTCAATTTTATCAAAAGGTCAATGTTTTATCTAGACCTAGCTAAAATATGCTATCATCCCCAGTGAAAATCCGTCCCATGCATCCCCAGTGGAACTCCGTCCCATGCCGCCAGATGATGATGATGATGATTTATTGGCATCCCCTTTGAAACGGGGTGGCGACGAATAGTCACCTAGCCTGCTTGATTTAATCAGGTATACTACACATGTTCTTTATCTCGCATTTTTGTATACCTTTTTCAAAAATTTAGCTTGTACCGCTGCCTATGATTTTAAGAGATCAGGTCGTATCCATCTTTTCCCTGCTTTTTTTCCACCAGTACTCTAATCGTCTCTTGCTGATCTCTACGGCTGATCTGTTTATGTTTCCTTCCACTTTAAACCCAAGCGCTTCTGGGAGTTGCACGTTACCTACGGTTCTCGCTGGGTGGATCCCGTCGCATTCCATTAGGATGTGCTGAGTGGTCTCTGGATCTTTACTGCAGCATACACATGTCTCATCTAGTTCCGAATATTTGTTCCGATATGTTTTCGTCCTTAGGCAACCGGCTCGAGCCTCAAATAGCAAGGCACTGCCCTTTGTGTTATCGTACAGATTTTCCCTTCTAATTTCTTTCTTCTCATTCTTGTAAATCTCCATTGTCCTTTTCGTTTCCATTCTTTGCATCCAATTCACGGTCTCTATTTCTCTCACTTTCTTTCTGATGACCCCTGGTTGTCTATTTACAGTTTCGATTATCCTGTACTTGGTTGCCAACTTCCTTGACCTCTTCCTCCATTCTGTGTCCACGCTTTTCATGTAGAGATACTTGTGCACTTTAGCCGCCCATTTATTTTCATCCATGTTCCTGAGCCTTTCTTCAAAACTAATTTTGCTTTGTGCTTCTCTGACTTCAAAAGAGGCCCAACCCATGTCTCCATGCACTGCCTCATTTGTCGTATTACCGTGTGCTCCCAAAGCCAACCGGCCTACTGATCTTTGGTTAACTTCTAAACCCGCCAATATATCCGATTTTAAGCATATAATGGCATTTGCGAATGTTAGCGCTGGCACCATTACTCCTTTCCAGATTCCACGCACCACCTCATACTTATTGTGGCCCCACAGTGCTCTGTGTTTCATTAATGCTGCATTCCGCTTCCCCTTTATTTTCAGATTATCTTGGTGGTTGCTTGAGTAATTCTTTCCTTCGTTTATGTGTACGCCGAGGTACTTATATTGCTTCACTATGGGTATTACTTGCTGTTGAATTGACACCACGAAGTTACTCGTGTGTTCATTAAAGATCATAATCCCTGATTTCTCTGTGCTAAACTTAAGGCCTAGATTTGTCGCTGCGTTCCCACAGATATTCGCAAGTATCTGTAAATCTTTTTTATTGTCCGCTAGTAGCACAATGTCGTCTGCGTACATCAATCCAGGGATCTTCTGTTGCACCATTTGTCCATTACGCATGTAGGATAAATCAAAACCTAATTCGCTGTTTTCCAGTCGTCTTTCTATGCCCTTGACGTAAAGCGTGAACAACAATGGTGACAGAGGGCATCCTTGCTTCAATCCTTGGTGAATTCCCACCATTTCATTTCCTTTTCGACCTTCCCATGCCACTTGTACTTGGTTGTCTCGATATATCTCCCTCAGCAGCGTAAGGTGCCGTGGCGCCATCTGTTGAGTAAAACTTAAAACACTCTCTCGGCTCTCGGTGCCGTCTCAGGCCTAACAGCGTCAAAACAAAACAACCGATCTCAATAATAACGACAAGAGAGCGCCGATACTTAGTCTTCAGCTAGCGATGAGGTGAAGCGATGACTGATTGTACTAATTATTTTTTGCTGTCACAGCAGAGAGCAAGTTGCAAGAGCGAATTCGGATCGAAGCGGGCAGACTGATTGCTGCCATGTTGTTGTGCAATCGCTGTCCCCAGCGGATGTCGTCGCGCTGACTTCCGGGCGACAAGCGATATTTTCTGGCTGGCCAGAAACCGGCGACACGACCAGCGACAGCGACGGATAGCCCTCCGCGACGGCAAAACCTGTCGCTCGTCGCCGTCGCTTGTCGCTGTCGCTCGAAAATCGCGTGCATGCGGTTGGGCCTTTAAACTACCACATCGACCGTCCGCAAGGAAAATATTCATGCTGCGCTCACATACCGACAGCCCAACGTTTCAAGACTGGTAACATTTTGACACCCGAACACGGGAAAATGATGTCATTTGGTCAAGATAGAGGCACCGGAAGCTTTGCAAGAGCCGGATCAACGTCATGGCGGCCATATTGTTTACATCGTCGTCTACCGTTTTGTCGTCTCAGGCAACGTTGGTCTCTGGCTCCTCGGCACCACTGTATCGGCACGGTGCTCCATGGTAATCGTGATCGCATGGATGGTGGCGGCTGGTATTCACATGTTATGCGAGTGATGCGGCGTGTTTCAACAACGTTTCTTTCAACATCGAGGACAGCAACCTGCGGAGCAGCCGTATCAACCGGTCAGGGCCGTTAAATCGCAGCATATCATGGTTTGGTTTGTGAATGTTTGTGAGTTCAACAAGGTGTCCGTGTCTTAATGCGGCGTTATCGACGACGCATTTGGTGTCGAGTGGCGTCGTCGACGCACTTTGTTCTGGCTTGTGTGCCGTTTTGCGGATGTGTATAGTTCATGAAGAGTGCCGTCTGTGCATCGGACGCTGCTGCCACGCCGGCTCGATTTGCCAACGCGCGAGAACGTCCGCACTGTCTGTCGCGAGTGCTTTCGGACACTGCTTGTGTTCTCTCTCTCTCTCTCTGTGTGTGTGTGCGTGTGTGTGTGTGTGTGTGTGCATGCGTGTGTGTGTGCGTGCGTGCGTGCGTGTGTGTGTGTGTGTGTGTGTGCGTGCGTGCGTGCGTGCGTGCGTGCGTGTCTGATATGCGTCGTTATTGTGTCAGCGATTTGCAAAAGTGTTTTTTAGTTTGTTTCCGGCGTGCGCGAACGCCAGGATATGCTGCATGTTCGTCATTTAACGACCCTGCTTGAATGTAGGGACATTGACAATTTGGTCGTTTCGAGGTCAGCTTTTAACGAATCGCAAAGCGTTGCCTTGCTCTGAACCATCACTGCACGAACTACTTAGTTATTTCTCCGTTAATTTCAAATTCAGTTTTGTGTAGTATATACACATATAATGCTCCGTTGCCACGCTAAACTCGTATTTGCCGCTGTTGAGCGGCAAATACGAGGTTTTTTTACAACGTCAAGCTCTCTCAGCATACAGTGCACAAGTTGTGAAAGACTTAGTGCAAATAATTTTTCAAGCAGCAATTGGGCAAAATGTGCTGATCGTATGACAGCATTAGTGATTGATGGTTATGTAATTTCGTTTTTTTTTCTGTCAAAGTGCGATAGATTTTGGCTGCTATTTTGGCTATTTATTCACCAATTTATTTACACTGAGTTTGTGGTTATTTTTATTTTTTACATGTGGGCATGCATGGCCAGTTTATGCCTGCCTGCTACACTTTGGCATAAACAGGCGCTAACAACCTCTCAAAATATGGGTAATAAAAAGTGACTAGCAGATTTGATAGTCTTGTGGGGGCTGTGACATAATTACTAACGCGAACAAGACTAACGGAAAAAAGGTGGGATACGAGAGAGGGCTCTGTCCTGTCCCACCTTTTTTTCCGTTGTTCGCACTAGTCACAGCAACTACATCAACACCAACTAACCCAACTTTCTTCGTGAATTACTCGTCTTGTGGGGGGGGGGGGGGCACACTTAGCTGTTTGGAAAATGTGCAGCTTGAAATTTCTGCATTGCTACCTCTGACTGACAGCTCTGACGCAAGCAATATGATTAGGCTGTGACAAAGCGCGTGCATCTTCTGTTACTGATCAAACTGCATGCAATAAAATCATTTGCCAACTCGTCCCTGTTGGATGTGTTTTCAGTGAGCTATAATCGCATTGCCAGCTTCTTTTATTCTGCATAAAAACAAACCTATAGCCTTTTTTTCCGAAACTGTGAAGGTACTCAACCCTATATTGCATTAAAAGCTTCGGGTGATCCACTCTGAACAAGGGACGTACTCTCAGACAACAGCTTTTGGCTATATCACTGTCAGTGCGCGCTTATTGGCTGGTTGAGCAATGCGTCACATGAAAGCAATAGTATTGCCTTAAGTGATTATCCGAGAATACGTCCCCAAGTGAAAATCATTGCATCATTAGGACTGACATGAGCTTTGATGGAGATGTGTGGGTCCATTATATGAAATTGCAGAAATTCAACACTGGCGCTCTTATTCATTCTGCAGTTTATGCTGCTATATGTGGCACAATGGTTCGACGTCGTCATACAGCACATTGATTATGTCCTTGCATGTGCTACAAACGATTCATCATAAAATCTTGCTGTCATTCACGAGCTTTTGTATACACTACGACTTAGGTGCATGCACTTTGCAATTCGTAGTCATCGGCCAAGATCTCGTTGCTCATAGGACTACAGTGCGTACACATCACACGCTATCTCGCACACCTCGTACAGAATCTCGTTAGGTTGGCGCAGCACATCGCACACATCTCGCACATGCGTACATCTCGCACATGCATTCGCGTAGCACCTCGCATAGATCTCGCACACTTCGTGAAGTCTATGCAGCTCATGCGTACAGATCTCGCACATTTTCTACGATATCTCGTTGAATGTGCGTAGCACATCGCACACTTCTCGTCAAATCTGTGCGATATGCATACATCTCGCACATTTCTCGCACAATTCGCGTACAAATTTTTCAATAGGGCCGGGAACCTTTTCTGGCACAGATGGCTTGGATGTCGAAGACTGGATCGACATGTACGAACGCGTCAGCAACCGCAACAGGTGGGACCCGACGGTTGTGTTAGCCAACGCGATATTCTATCTGAAAGGAACGGCACGCGTGTGGTACCGGACGCATGAAGATCTTACAAGTTGGGACGCTTGCAAGCTGATGCTGCGCGAGTTGTTCGGCAGATCATTTGCCTCACAGCAGGCCGCTAAAAAGGAGTTGGGATCTCGTATCCAGACGACCACTGAATCGTACATTTCGTACATACAGGACGTGCGGGGCCTTTGTCGAACAGTTGACACAAAAATGGCCGAAGATGACTATATATCGGATATTTTAAAAGGAATAGCCGACGACGCGTTTAATCTACTGGTGTGTAAGGACTGAACGACGGTTGACGCCATAGTTAAGGAATGCCAGCGCTTTGAAGAAGCGAAGAGTCACCCCCCCCCCTCCCCCCCACTTCCTTCGGCTACCTAACACCGCCGCCACATCATCATGCGAAGACCCACCGACGCCTGTACAGGCTACAGCGTCAGAAGATGTCACGCGTGTTGTCCGCCGTGAACTCGAAGCTCTAGCTCCTACGGCCGTTCTTCCAGACGTTCAGTCAGTCAACCTTCCCACCGTGTCACTCATACAAGCAGTCGTCCGCCAGGAGTTCGCGAACATGGGATTATCATCGGCCGTCTGTTCCATCCGTACATCCGAACGTACCCCTGCAAATGTCACCCAGAACCAGGTCTACCCTTCGCGCTACAGAAACCCGGCTGACTGGAGGACGGCAGACGACCGACCCATATGTTTCAACTGCTCTCGCGTTGGACACATTGCCCGTCACTGCCGCGGTAGCTGGTCGTCGCCTTCAAACTGGAGCACTGGATTTTGGCGTCGTCCTGGAGGCAACATTCGACGGTTTTCCCCTCGCTCTGACCCACATGCTGCCGATGTTGCCGTTCCACACTCCAGGTTTAGCCGCTCACCTGTCCCCACAAGGCCGTCGATCTCGATCGCCACGACCATACCGGTCATCGTCCCCTGCACGGCCTGGCACCTACGCTCCGGAAAACTAAGCCGTGCAGCTCCCGCAGGTGACGCTGCATCAGTGACCCGATATACAAATCCTCTGTTGACTGTATCTACGCGCCGAAACCTTCTGGACATTCAAGTTGACGACGTCACCGTTACGGCCCTCATAGACACCGGAGCGCAGATTTCAATAATGAGCACTGCTCTCCGTACTCAGCTCCGCAAAGTGATTACGCCCGCAATTCATAGCACGGTACGGGTCACTGATGGCAACTCCTCTGCCGTTCTTGGTATGTGCATCGCCCGAGTGTGCATTGCTGGCCATCAGACCATTGGTTTGTTTGCGTGCTTGCGCAGTGGTTCCCACGATGTGATCCTCGGCCTAGACTTTCTCTCGACGCACTTAGCCCTTATCGACTGCTCCACAGATGTCCTTCAACTGGAACTCCCTTTTGACGCCCACGTACTATCGGACACTCCCAGCCGCTTATGTTCTGTCGAGTTCCTCCACCTGCCACCGCAAGCCTCCACGTACATCCCATTAAGCCCCTCTCCTCCTGTGTGCGATGGTGAATACGTTGTTTCCCCGATTCTCGACGTGGTCCTGATGCACTCTGTCGTTCTCGCGCACACTGTGGTTACCGTACGCGACAACAAAACCTGCCTGTCGCTTTTGAACTTTGGCCTTTCTACCCACGTGATACCTGCTGGTATCGCGCTTGCCACCGTCTCATCGTTGCAGGAATGCGCGATTTCTGTGTTAGCCGTCGACGGCCCTCGAACTGTTTCCGGCTCTATCACCGCCACTTCGTCGCTATGTGCCAATTTCGAGAAAATTATATCAGCCGACCTCCCGCATACCCAAGCAGAAGATCTTCGCCGGGTCTTGCCGTCGTATTCCGATATCTTTCATCTCGAAAATCGCCCTTTAGTCCAGACAACAGTTGTTCAGCACTCCATCCACACCGGTGATGCTCAACCCCTTATCGCATTTCCGCTGCGGAACGCGCCATAATCCAAAAGGAAGTAGATAAAATGCTGGCCAAGAACATCATCGAACCGTCCTCGTGTCCTTGGGCCGCTCCTGTTGTGCTGGTCAAGAAAAAGGACAACACCTGGCGATTTTGTGTTGATTATCGACACCTCAACAAGATCACGAAGAAGGACGTCAATCCCTTGCCCCGTATCGATGACGCACTCGACTGTCTTCACGGCGCCCAATATTTCTTGTCTATTGACCTTCGCTCAGGTCATTGGCAGATTGCAGTTGGCCCACTGGACCGCGAAAAAACCGCATTCGTAACTCCCGATGGCCTCTATCACTTTAAAGTGATGCCTTTCGGCCTTTGCAATGCTCCGGCCACATTCGAGCGCATGATGGATTTGCTTCTTCGTGGCTTGAAATGGTCAACCTGCTTGTACTACCTTGACGATGTCATTGTTTTTTCGCCAACATTTGACAGCCATCTTCAGCGCCTCTCCGCCATTGTCGAGGTATTCCGCAATGCCGGTCTCCAACTCAACGCCTCAAAATGCCGTTTCGGACGTCGTGAAATAACCGTACTTGGCCATCTCGTCAACGCGACAGGTGCCCAGCCCGATCCTGAAAAAGTTCGCGCCGTCAAGCATTTTCCTGTGCCTTGTTCGGCTAAAGACGTACGCAGTTTTATAGGCTTGTGCTCCTATTTCCGACGCTTTATTCGTAATTTCGCCGACATTGCGCGTCCCCTTACTGCGCTCCTCAAAAAAGACGTTGCTTTTACATGGGGCTCACCACAAGCTGCTGCCTTTTCGGCACTTATAGATGCCCTCACGACTTCCCCTATTTTAGCGCATTTTGATTCGACTGCACCGACGGAACTTCGCACAGATGCCAGCGGCCATGGAATCGGCGCCGTCCTCGCTCAGCGCCAAAGCGGCCACGACTGTGTTATTGCGTACGCTGGCACCTGCTGTCCGCACCGGACAGCTCTTGTCTGGGCTCTCCTCAAATTTCGTCCCTATCTGTTTGGCCGCACCTTTACCGTCGTAACTGATCATCATGCCCTCTGTTGGCTTTCTTCGCTCAAAGACCCTACAGGCCGCCTTGGTCGTTGGGCTCTGCGCCTCCAAGAATACTCGTTTTCAGTGGTGCACAAGTCCGGTCAGCTTCATCAAGATGCCGACTGTCTCTCACGGCATCCCGTGGATTCCCCTGACGTCACCGAGAAAGACACCGATGCCTGCCCTGCGTCTTGTCTATCTCGGACCTCGTTAATATACGGGACGAACAACGCCGCGACTCGGCTTTACGGTCTATCATCGACCGTCTCAACTCTGCCACACCCGACCCTTCACTCCACTTGTTCTTCCTTCAGGACGGCACCTTATACCGCCATAATATGCATCCTGAGGGCCCTGAACGCCTCCTTGTCGTGCCTGCCCATTTGCAGTCAGATGTCCTTCGCCAGCTTCACGATGAGCCCACTGCTGGTCACCTTGGTGTCACCCGCACTTATGATCGCGTCAGATGCCGTTTTTTCTGGCCTGGTCTCTATCGATCCGTCCAACGATATGTCGCTAGCTGCGAGAAATGCCAGCGCCGCAAGAGGCCAGCTATGTTACCTGCCGGTCTGCTTCATCCTATAGACATTCCCGCCGAACCGTTCTTTCGTGTTGGGCTCGACCTTCTTGGCCCCTTTCCAACCTCGACATAAGGCAACAAGTGGGTCGCCGTCGCGACTGACTACGCGACGCGATAGGCCATTACCCGTGCCCTCCCAACCAGTTGCGCTACGGATATCGCCGACTTTCTCCTTCATGACATCATCCTGCATCATGGTGCTCCTCGACAGCTTCTGACCGATCAAGGCCGATACTTTTTGTCTCGCGTCATTCATGACATCCTTAGTTCCTGCTCTACCCACCACAAGCTCACAACTGCTTATCACCCGCAAATGAATGGACTCACAGAGCACCTGAACCGAACTCTTACCGATATGCTTTCAATGTACGTCTCCGCCGATCACCGCGATTGGGACGCTACTTTGCCGTACGTTACTTTCGCCTACAACTCGTCCACACATGACACCACTGGCTACTCCCCGTTTGATCTCCTGTATGGACGCGAACCTTCTTTGCCTCTCGATACTTTACTTTCTGTCAGCTCAACCACCACGTACGTTCGCGACGCCATAGCGCGCGCCGACGCAGCTCGCCAGATCGCTCGTGAACGACTCACAGTGTCTCAGGCTTCCCAAAAAGCCCTGTATGATAGTCGCCACAGCGACGTTTCTTACTCCCCAGGCGCCCTCGTGCTACTGTGGTCTCCGTCCTACCGCATCGGTCTCGCCGAAAAGCTATTTTCCCGCTAAGATGGTCCTTACAGGGTGCTACGTCAAGTCATCGACGTTACGTATGAGATCGAGCCAGTCACCGCGCCTGCGCCGTCTACGCCCCCGCCCTCTGCTATCCTGCACGTTGCGAGACTTAAGCCGTACGTAACTGGACCCTCTGGTCCGTCGTAGCACGCACCGGGGGGGGGGGGGGGGGGGTAGTGCCACTAGACAGTGAAGGGGCTGCTACTGTCGGTCGGACGAAGAAGACGGCGACGAAGTAGCCAGAGGCGCGCGACAGCCTTGCATCCGTCACCGCTGCTTGTCCTAACCTTGTACATAGCAATACTCCCTAAGTAAACGTTATCCCCGTAACATTATATATATATATATATATATATATATATATATATATATATATCAACGAGAAGGAAGAAAACCGAGGGGCCCGATTTTTAATGTCGTTCAATGCATAATGCCTAACTTTGTTCTCGTTCGTTACATAACGTACTCGTGACGCCAGCGGCAGAAAGGAGGTTCCACATCAGCCGCTTAAGTTTGTGAGTTCTGGCGCTGGCTAGCACTCCCAGGGTTGGTTCTAGTTGTAAAACAAATACCCTAGAAAGTGAATGGGAAAACGGCTCCGCGGTAGCTCAATGGTAAGAGATCGCACGCGTAATGCGAAGACGTGGGATCGTTCCCCACCTGCGGCCAGTTGTTTTTTCATCTATTTTCATTTCTATTAATTTATCATTTCTGTAACTCAATTAGTAAGTACAAGTAATTTCCCCTATGTTTTTCTTGGTGTCATTGTTAGCTTCTTATGTTGTGATACATAAACATGCAAAATTATGCACCTGAATAATGACCGAATCAGCAGCAGCAGCAGCAGCAGCCGCGCCAAAGCCGAGAACATGGGCTAAGAAAGCTTCGCTCCCAGGAAGGTATGAAAATTTCGGCAAACATCCGGCAGAACTCATCTCACGATGAATGTCGACAGTAATGCGATGTAGCGACTCCAGATATTGGCACCGCCGATGTACGAGGCGTGTATGCCACCGGGATGATTACCCTGGACATGCTGCGCCATCCAGCAGCGCCAGCACGAAGTCCGCGGGCTGCTGCGCGCGTATGCATATATGTTTAGAGGAAATTGGCAGAAGATATACGACGCTAATGTGGTTTGTCCCAGTGGCGGATACATTTTAAATGCTCTTGTTTGTGTCTGTGAGTGTGTCAAGAGTAACACATACCCAAGTAGGCGCCAAAGAGGTTAATTGAAAACGGTACATACGCTGTGGAGCATAAAAAATGACACAAGTTGGCGTCAAAGAGGTTTAATACCGAGCGGCACATACACAGTTACATGTACTCCGTAACCCAAGTTGGTCCGACGCTTGGTTTGAACCCGATTCCATCAGCAAAGCAGCCCGATGCTCTACCCATTAGACCATGGACTATACGCAGTGACCCAGGCTGGCGTGAAAGAGGTTATCTGGGGGAAAACAGGCAAACAAATAGACGAAGATACCGCAAACTAGATGAAGTTCACAAAGAATGTTATTCGCATTTAACACCTTCGCGTATTTCTAGCGTTTATTTGTTCGTAAGGCAACATCGCGACTGTGACACCTCACACGTCGATGAGAGATTCCTCATCACGACGTAAATGTGATATTGCTGCGGCGCCTGTGGCACCAAAACTGGATAATACTTGTTGCGGAATTTAGGCATTTGCTGACTGTGATGCCTTCCGGGTTGGTGACGGCACGGTTTTTTCAGCCTCCCCCAGCGCAGCTTCGTTACACACGTCTGGTTCACTGCCATGAACATTTCTGCGCCGCTCACGCATGAATACAAGCTTCTCGAGACGTGCAGTGGGCCCTTCACAGGTGATGAAGAGGATGAAGCTCAAGATGTAGCTCCATACCATCACTGAGAAGAACTGCGATACCTGCGTTGCGGAGAAGCAAGGGCACTGTAAAGCAGCGGCTGCAATGAAATTCGCCACGCAATGATTACGCTGACTGCACCGAAGAAAAGCGGCATTGCACAAATAAAGAACCCAAGACGAGTTTGAAGAGTGGTTTGCCTAGTTACTGCTTGTCACCCTCTTCAACATCAACTGATATTACGTCCACAGCAAAGAGAAGGCATTTCTCTGCGATGTGCGGGGATCCCTTTCTTTCGTCTGATGATACCATCCTTCACTTGCAAAGCTCCCTATCTCGCGACAACACCGAATCATCTAACATCCTGAACCTGTGTTTACATTTATTGAAGCGAAAGCTTCATTACACCACCTCGGGCAGCCGTAGGCGACTGAACAGTTTTCACCTTGAGAGCTAGAGGTCAAACCACAAGATGGCATTAAGCAGCGTTTAGAGTCCGGCGTTATCGGCACGCGGGCGAGCGTCATCAGACGCCGGGCGCATCGGAGCGCATTGGCTGCGTGTCCGGTTACGTAGACGCCGGGGCACGTCGGAGCGCATTGGCAGTGCGTCCGGTTGCGTAAGCGGCGCCAGTACGACGAACCATCGGTCGAACTATAGACGCTGTTGTTCTCCCCAACGTCACATAGCGTGTGTGCGCGTTCACGCTACGTCGGACTATATTTAGACCTTTACCGAGCCCTGAAAGGAGACATTGCCGCAGTTGCCCGAGTAGAGTTGGGCCCGGCTGCGAGTTGCAACCAAGTCTCACTACTTTACGGATCATCGCAGTGTCTTCATGGGCACAAAAATGATGAATAAACACTGTATTCATTGCAAACATGTCTGTGCATCATTGCGAAACCACACCTCGGCCACAGCTCGACAATGGGCCTAGCCAGGGCAGTGAAGCTATTTCGCTATTAACCAGGGTTGCTAAACTACACCAATTGTTTGGCACATATTATGCTAATGTATCAGCAGGCTGTTATGTGCTTTTTTTCAGTGAATTGAACAAGTTGATACGGATGCATTTCATTGCCACAGCGCGAACGAACGGCCACGCAAAAAAGGTGGATACAGCAATAAGCCTTCACTTCCGCATACCTGGTATTGTCGTTTTTCGTATGAATTATTTGTGCCGTTCTTCGCGCTGTGTTAGGGGACAGGTATCCCAAAATCCTCTTTCTTTGCAGCTAATGACGCGACATTGAAAACCCCTATGCCAATGCCCTTGGCCACGCCGTCTCGAACAGCATGAAAAGCACGGAGGCTGGCCAGGTAGCACAAAAGCACAACACCGGCTCTCAACGTTCACTAAAAGTTGTGACGGTCTATTTACCTACGTTGTAGCGCTCTTGCTCACGCTGATATTCACACTCATATTCTTCCTGCACTGCCAGTTAAAAAATTACCACAAGTTTACAGCTAGGCAGCCGCCCTGTCAGAGCGCGTTTTGAAGCTGTCAACGCCAGGGTAAACGGTGAGAAAGAGTCAGAAAGACGACAGAGTTTTTGTAATCTTGTTTGTTTTTGTTTGTTTTTTGTAATCTTGTTGTTTGTT
This sequence comes from Dermacentor silvarum, assembly GCF_013339745.2. Lineage (NCBI taxonomy): Eukaryota > Metazoa > Arthropoda > Arachnida > Ixodida > Ixodidae > Dermacentor > Dermacentor silvarum. The sequence goes on from NC_051154.1 coordinate 404,967,524, forward strand.
TTTGTAATCTTGTAATTCATCAATAAAATATTGGTATGGCATTAGTTTAGCATTTGAGGGGAAAATATCATCAAACTCTATCTGGAGGCTTATTTTTGATTGACTTGTTGGGTGAATGCGTTGAATTTGCACATTCAATGGCCATAGCTGTGCCTGTACGAATACGATGTGAGGGGTGTGTAATCGCGACCAATGACTATTAAAGAATGAACTTGGTTCGTTAATAAAAATATACATTGGTCTTCTTTGAGGAGATTCGTAAATTTTTAGATACCTTTGGACTGTAAGAATCCTCAATCTGCTTTTTAAGCTTGGTATTCGCGCTTCCATATACAGCACGGTGTTGGCAACAAACTTAGGGAGTCCAAGGCACAATCGCAGAGCTTCCCTTTCTAATATTATCAGAGGTTGAATTTTATAAGCTGGGCTACCAGAAAACAGGACACTCCTAAATTCCATGATGGGTCGGACATACATTTTATATATCATAATTAATGTATGCCGTCGCAGCCCATGTCGTTGGTGACTGATCTTACGTAGCCATCCCACGGCACGAGTTGCCTTAGACGCAACTCTTTCAATGTTGCTTCTCCAGTTTAGTGACCCATCATACGTGATTCCCTCGTATTAAAGGTAATTCACTTGGGGAATGAACTCTTGACGATACACTAATGAAATATTAATGGGAACATCTAAACGAAAGACAAGAAGTGCACTTTTTCTAACATTCAGAGACATATGTATATTATCAATCCAGGTTTCAAGCATACATAAGTAATTATGTAACGATTGATACAGTGAATTTAGATCATCATTGGAAGCGAAAAAAAGCGATGTCATCAGCATAAACGTATACATGAATGTCCTGGAGCGAAGGAACGGAGCTTAAAAATACATTAAATAAAACAGGAGATAACATTGATCCTTGTGGTACTCCGCGTTTCTGCCTATACCTTGACGATGAACATCCGCTTTGAAAACAATAGAATTTTCTTTCCCTTAAAAATTCTGCAATCCCCGCCGTGATGTATTTAGGAAACCTGTACATCTCTAGTTGCTTTATCATAAGTCCATGCTCTACGGAATCGTAAGCTTTAGCTAGATCTGAAGTCACCAATGCTCAATATTCTCTCCTACGACGTGCAAGTTGTACTCGACTCTCTAAATCTACGTGCGCACACCATATCGAGCACCCTGGTATAAAGTCAATTTGACTGGGGATAAGTATTGAGTTTTCAGCTATGTATGTCGTCATTCGGCCATTCAAAATTCTTTCTATTAGTTTAACCAAGTTGGATGTGAGAGAAATTGGTCTAATATTATCTAAATAATATCGACCTCCATGTTTTTTGAGTATCAGAATTACCTTAGCAATTTTCCATTCTGAGGGTATCCAGGCATTTTTTAAAGAATAATTTACCATATTCAAAATTTCGTGCGGGGACAATTCATACAGAATGCTTATCACAGCTGTGGTAACTCCATCTGGTCCTGGCGCTGAAAAGGGCAGAGAGTGAACAGCCGCCCATTCTTGAAACGAAAATTCCTTAAATTCTTCTAGCGGTAGTGATTTCAATTGGTATGGTGGAACTATTGAAGAAAACCTGTCTTCTAGGCCCTTTCCAATATTTTCCAATAATTCGGACAATTCGCGTGGCGAAAGGACGAAAGAGTCAATATTTGCTGGAACCCGAATCATCTTTCGTGAGCGTAAAAATCTAAAAAAGGGCTTTCTTGTTTTTCGAATTAGAGAGATAAGTTGATTTATTCTCGTCATGCTCATATTTGGCCTTAGCTATCGTACGCTTGAAAGATGGAGCAACGAATTGGTAATCACTCCAATTTTTCGGACATTGATTACAGAGAAGTTTCTTCCAAGCAGATTTCTGTTTTCGGTGAGCCCGCGTGCATTCTGAGTTCCACCACAGGCTAAAAGATTTACCTGTGGCGGACAGGTAAAAGCTGAACTCTTTAAGGAACGTTTTAAAACTGCACAGACACTCATAGCCCTAATATCTTCTTGCATATTCATACGGGAGAGCATCGTAGACTTCAACTGCTTTTGAAGTTCGTCATAATTTACAAATGTGTTATGTTTTCTTCTGAGGGGAATCACAGAGAAATCAATCTCAGACATAATAGGAAGGTGGTCGCTGTTGGTTGCACAGTCTATAGTTTTCCACGAGCATATAGTTAAAGATGAGCTGGAAAAGGTGAGATCGAGAGCTGATTGAGAATGGCCGCGTACAAACGCAACAACTTTTGAATTTAGACAAGAAAGGTTATTGTCAAGAGTCCATTCCCACAGGAATTTTCCACCCAAATCAGTTTTAAATCCCCAAGACACATGATGAGAATTGAACTCACCAGCGAGTATTATGTCTTTTTTGCACGAAGCTTATGTGATGTCTAGCGATCGGGTATCCTGCACACCTGCCGGGAAATATAAATTAACTAGGGAAAAAGGGGAGCAGCCTGGAAGTGTTATGTCTGATGCTAAAATTTCACATTCAGCAGACATACATTGATACGATATCGTGGCCTTGTGACTAAATTTTGTTGAAATCAAGAAAGCAACGCCACCACCTCTGGTAGGGCGATCCAAACGAAATAATCGATAATTTTTTTGGAAAAACTTTTGATCGTTTGAGAGCCAGGTTTCTTGTAATGCAATTATGTCGGGGGAAAATTCCGAAGAAATATATGATAAATCTGTAGTAGCAGAAGCAATCGAACGGCAATTCCACTGTAAGATTTTTAGAGAGCCTATGGTGCAGATAGAACGGTAGCGGAAACCGCCTGCTCTAAAATACTCTCTTTCAAGAGGTCTTTCTTGGAAAGATTCTCTTTTACAAATTTTTTAGGTTTTTACTTAGGAGAAATTTTGGAGGGAGGAGATCTGGTGCGTTTCAGACTCTTAAGATCCATGTCTACATCCTGAAAATCTTCATAATCGTCTGTTAGGGGTTCTGGTTCCGTCTCTATATGAGTAGACGGTCCTGCGCAAGGAGAGTTAGTTACCGGATTGGGTGATGATGTTTGGTTTTGACCTAAATTTAGAGTATTTGAAACTTTGGATGCTTGAACCTGGGTAGAGGTTGTGTTAATGAGCTGAGCCAGCTGACTAGACAGCATTTGTGCCAAGGAGTCAAAAATAGTTGTCGCAAGACGTTCCATGGCCTTTTCCGTAGCCTTCTCTACTGCCTGTGCTATGGCCTTGGATACAAAAATATCTAAGCCAACGGGTTGACGAGCTGTTACACCTGCATAGCCCTGGGCTCTTCCTTGAACCTCAGTAAACGCTTCTCTACGGGAGCATCGCCTGCGTTCCACCACTTCAAGTATTCTTAATTCTTGCTCCTTCGCCGTGCAGTTCGAATAGTCTGCAGCGTGAGCTTCATGACACAGACATCATTTTTCTTCCGGAGATTTACAGTCTGCGCTGTCGCCATTTGATCCACATAGTCGGCATCGAGTGACAGACCTGCAGCCTTTTATGCTGTGCCCGTAACGCCAACATTTCAAGCCCTGTAGTGGTGGTGGAGTTAGTGGCTCTACTTTGTATATTAGGGGACATGCCGTAATTTCAGATGGACGGGCTGTTCCCGCGATCGTCACAATCACCGATTTCGTAGGCGACTTCTTGTTCTCGATAATTCGGCTGCATCGGTGTACAGAAACAGCACCAGCAACTGAAAACAAGTCCAATACCTCTGATGGTTCCAGGCTCGCGTCTACACAGCGAACTAAGCCTTTCGAGCAAGCAAGGTGTGCTGGAATAAGCGGGCTCACCGGATTTGATGCAAATTCGGAACAGTTGAGAAGTTCTTGAACACATTCCTGGTCTGATGAGCAGCACAGAATACCTCCGCGACCAAATTGACGGACCTCGGTGATATTCTGGAAGTGGGTGGTGGCCTTTCGAAGCTCCACTTGAATAGCTTTCGGGTTCTTAATTTGAATTGATCCCCCATTGGTAGGTATTAGAGCCACAGGGACTGTCCTGTGGCCACTGCTTGAAAATTTGTCTATCGGCCACTCTCGAGCAGGGAGAGAAGCTAGCCAAGGGGAATGCCCTTGACCGGGAGAAGAGAGAGACATCAGGTTAGTCTGACTGGCTTAAGCTCGCAACACACTAAACGAGAAGGTGAAAAAAGAAACGATATACAATTCAAATTAAAAACCAAAACTCGAAACGAACAGTATAATACCGCCGCCCGATACTTGACCACAGCGACTTAGAACATGGTCACGTTCACTTATCCAGGAACCAGAGAAAGGCGAGCAAGGACCGAGCAGCTGTGTCCGAAGCGACCGCAGCTTTACCGAAGCGACCGATGATGGCACCCGTTCCTGGGCCGGCTGTTCTATATTCTGCCTCGTCGTCTTCCTTCCCACTGCCCGCCTTGCGAGCGCCCGCGGCCAAGTTCACTTCGTCTTTACAATATATATATATATATATATATATATATATAAAGGAGGTTTATTTGACGAAAGGCCGATGACTGGTAGAGCGTTTCACCGAGCACAATCTCTAAGCTCGAGCTTCTGCGTGACACGATGCTGTTGGCAATCCTGCTGCCTAAGTCCAGGCGTTCGTCTTCATTACAATATATATGAAATGAACTGAACCCGTGTGTCACCGCACAAACAACGTTTTCTAATTTTGTTGAGCATGCCGAGAAGGCAGTCCTCTCGTCTACTTCTTGATATTATTTGCCTCTTTGCATGTGTTCCCACCTATCCTGTATTTTCTTATGCCAGGTGTTAAGACCTGCGATGACAACCGTGAATACGCTACTGAGAAGCGAGAGCGGAGGCGGGGGCGCCTAACAAGACCTTCGATCACAAGTTGACAACCGCGAAGACGCTACCGAGAAGCAAGCGAGAGCCGAGGGGAACCGCTAACGACACGTCCGAGCAAGTTAATTGTGAATACCAGCATGCCACGTGTCACCGACCCGACAGTGGCCACTGCACCATCTCCACGGCAGTGCACGTGCCTGGTGTGTTTCTTTACTTCTCTCTTTCCACTTTCCTTTCCCCACTCTAGTCGCTTACTACTGCAAATAAACCAGTCTCGAAACGGATCCCAAAGAGTGAACTTCTTCCTTCGTGGCTCCTGCGCGCACGGCCAACGCCGTCCACCTAAGTTAACGCGCAGCAAAGTTAGCAGTCGTCCAAAGGCGACAGTGATTAGATTCAGTCCAACGGCGCGAGTATTCATCACATTTTGGTGCCGAAACCCGGGATTACTTCGCCTGCTGACATCGGAAGCGCCATAGAACGACTCCAGAAGAAGCAGGCCGCCCTGCGACAAGCAATCGACAAAATCATCGCAGCGGCCAGCGAACCACTACAATCGCCAACCATCCAAGTCGGTGAGCTTGAGGAACACCTCGACCTTCTTCTTGAACAGGCAGAGGAGTTAAAATCCGTAAACGAGAGCATTGAAAATAAGATAGATCTGCAAGAATTAGATGCGGAATTAGAAGCTTGCGCTGCATACACGGAGAACATATGCTCCCTCAAAACAAAGTTCAAGAGAGCTCTCAGAAGTCATACAGCCAACGAGAGCAGGTCAACGACTCCGTCAGTGACAGGCAACACTTCAGAGCAGGAAGCACACCACATTGGTTCCGTCCCAGCCGCGGTATTCCAGCCACCATCAGCAACAACCAAATTACCGAAGTTGGAAATCGCAAAATTCAGCGGAGGTCTGCGCTCGTGGCAGAAATTCTGGAACCAATTCGACTCAACTATTCACAAGAACAGCACCCTGCCTGCAATAGCCAAGTTCCAATACTTACCTAACCTACCAACAGTTACCTAACCGGAAAAGCCGCCGCTGCTATAGAGGGGTTGTCGATCAGCGATCGAAATTACGACATCGCGGTGAAGACCCTCATCGAGAGATTTGGGAAAGAGGACGTCATAATTGAGGACCACATGTCGCGTTTGCTTGACGTCCCCCCAGTGCACAATCTGCGTGACATCGAAAGGCTGAGGGCCCTCTACGATGAAATCCGCTCCGGAGTCCGAAGTCTAGAGGCGCTGGGAGTGTCGTCGAGCACATACGGCACGCTGCTTCTCACAGTCCTTCGTAAAATCATCCCAAATGAACTTTGCTTGGCGTATTTCCAACGGAAGGCCGCCTCACCTGAAACGCCCGAAGACGAGCTTCTCGATTTCCTGGATTTCATGAGAGGGGAAGTTGAGAGTAGAGAGAGAACCCTAAGTGCATTACGCCATGTGGAGGACGCCGCTAGCAAACAGAAAGCACGGAGCAAAGATGACGTTCGTCTTCATAACCCATCAGCGTCTGTTCTCACCGTAACCAGCGTAGAAGCGCAATGCGCATTTTGTGATGCAGAAGGACATCAACCAGCGAACTGTGTCGCCCCTGTAAGCATAGACAAGAAGAAGGAGGTGATGTCAAGGGAGCGGCGCTGTTACAAGTGTGCGAAAAAGAAGCACCGGGCCGCTGAGTGCAGAACTGCAAGGTGGCTGAAGTGCGCTAAATGCTCTGGACGACATGCAACAGGCGTCTGCGAATGCAATCAAAGACTGACGCAACCTGTCTCATTAGAAGATGCTGCACCAGCACAGACAACAGTGCAATCGTCGCTTCAGGTGGGACCAACACGGGGACCGACCCGTGTGCTTCTACAGACGGCGCGAGCGTACGCGGAAGGCCAGCACAAGACTGCTCTGGTGAGAATGCTGCTCGACGGTGGTAGCCAGAGAACATTTAAACGACAGGACGTTTCCCGGTGCCTCAATTTGCGCGTCACAGGAGAGGAGAAGCTCGCTATTTACGCCTTCGGAAGCGAGAAGCCATCTGAGGAAAGAAGGTGTCATCGCGTCGAATGTTGACTACGGAACTGGCGCAACAACGCGAGAATCCGCATCGAAGCACTAGAGGTGCCCGAGACCTGCGGATACCTCCTACCACCACCTGACGACTGCACGGCCAGCATCGCTCATGAACAGAGCCTCCAGCTTGCTGACACATTACCTGACGGTTACCACCCTGGTGTTGGAGTTGAGCTGCTTATTGGGGCAGATCATTATTGGGACATAACAACAGGAAATGTCAATGCGCCTCTGTAAGAATCTCGTGGCCATGGAGACTGCGTTTGGGTGGACATTGCAGGGCACGGAGCCTACATCGTCCGTCGCAACCTACGTGATGCGAGTAGGCGTGGCCACAGGACCCGACGAAACGTCTCCTCAATTGAGGTCATTCTGGGAGCTGGAGCACCCTGGTATCGTCGACGATGCACAGCTGACCGCCAAAGACGACAACGTTCTTCGGGCCTTTGAAGAAAGCATCGTACACAATAACGGTAGATAGGAAGTAACGCCCCCACGGAGAGAGAACGCGGCAGACTTGACGGCCAACAAGAGCACACAAGAGCCACTAATGAACCTGGAAGACCGCAACTCACTGACGAGAGTGCTCCGCGTAACAGCGTGGGTCAGGCGGTTCATTCGAAACTGTCGAAGCCAGTCGAAGCTGACGGGAGAGTTGACCGCCGAAGAGGTAGCCGATGCAGAAAAGATTTGGCAAAGAGCCTGTCAATTAGACACGTTCGGAAACGACGTTCGCGCGCTACGTGCCGCCAGGCTGCTCGACCGGGGATCATCAGTGATAGCTTTGAACCCATTCTTGGACGCTGACGATATAATGAGTGTTGGCGGGCGGCTTCAGTACAGCACAGAAGAAGAAAATACTAAGCATCCCGTAATACTGTCACCGTCTCATCCGTTCACACGCTTACTTATTTCTTGGGAGCACAGACGCCTACTGCACGCAGGAGTACGGGACACGTTATCCCAACTTCGGGAACGCTGTTGGATTATTCGAGGAAGACAGGCAATCAAATCGGTCATTCGACGCTGTCTTCCGTGTAAGAAGCAGAGTTGCCGAGCCGCAGAAGAGCCCACTGCCCCGCTTCCTCCCTACCGAGTCACCCAGGCTGATCCATCAGAAACAACGGGTATCAACTTTGCGGGGCCCATATTCTACAACGATATCGGGTCCGAACACAAAGCTTCTATCGCTTTGTTCACTTGTGCGACGACACGAGCCGCCCCCTCGAGCTCAATGAATTGCCAGCCTGTGTGGACAATGGCGGCCAGGAATGAGCCAGTGCTCATTGCGGGGGAGGATGTTAAGACCTGCGATGACAACCGTGAATACGCTACTGAGAAGCGGAGGCGGGGGCGCCTAACAATACCTTCGATTACAAGTTGACAACCGCGAAGACGCTACCAAGAAGCAAGCGAGAGCCGAGGGGAACCCCTACCGACACCGTCCGAGCAAGTTAATTGTGAATACCAGCATGGCCACGTGTCACCGACCCGACAGCCGCCACTGCACCCTCTCCATGGCACTGCACGTGCCTGACCCACGCCCTTTTACTGTGTTTCTTCTCTCTTTCCACTTTCCTTTCCCCACTCTAGTCATTTACTACTGCAAATAAACCAGTCTCGTTTGGCGCTGAGCCGTGCTCCCTCAAGGGCTGCAGAAGATAGCGCCAACATTTCCCTTTCCACACGAACCACTTACTACCACTCTCGAAACGGATCCCAAAGAGTGAACTTCTTCCTTCGTGGCTCCTGCGCGCACGGCCAACGCCGTCCACCTAAGTTAACGCGCAGCAAAAGTTAGCCAAGCCGTTCAAAGGCGACAGTGATTAGATTCAGTCCATGCGCGCGAGTATTCATCACACCAGGATTGCAAATGTACATATATGTGTCAAAATTGTTCACCCACTCCTGTAACAACCCCCATGGGATTGACAGTATGTTTATATATATATATATATATATATATATATATATATATATATATACACAACATTTCAAGTTGGTGCGATAAGTGGCTCATGAATTTAAATCCTAACAAATGCAAACTAATGACTGTTTCTCGGCAGTACGATAGCTCCTCAACGTTTAAACTAGGTGACATCGAACTCGACCATGTATCATCACACCGGTACTTGGGCGTTACTATTACCTACAATATAACATAGAATACCCGGGCGAGAACACCACATTGGTGAGCTGAGCGGTTGAATCCCGCCCGTTGGACTTGCTCACTCGTTTATAGTGGACGAGCCACTCGTCGGCTTCTTCTCCCGCTTTTCCTCCGAAGGTGGGTGGAACTCGGTAGTACGGCACCGGACTGCTCGGCGGTGCCCTCGGAGCGGCTCCCTCTTCAGGCATGGCGAAGATGGTCACGGAAGATGGCGGGAGGCCGGCAAGTCGACGGCTTCGACGAAGCTGCAGCAGTGACGGTTCCGTTGTTGTGAGCGCTTACCCAGCACTTCCACCACTTTGTTACGCGCAAAGGAGACCGTTTGTAAACCTTACAGATGAAGGGGACCGTTTATTTTAGGTCGCGAAGGTGAGCGCAATAGCGGCTGGCTGGTTGATGCACTCAGCGTCGTCCTCTTTCTCTTTTCCAACCCGGGCCCGCAAGCACGTTCACCGGTCCTCGTTTTCCTCACGCGTAACAATATGATTAGTAACAGTGCTAACCGCACATTGGGATACTTACGACGTAACTTCAATAAAGCCCCACCTGCCCTTAAAATGCTTCTACAGAAAACTCTTGTGCGCTCGAAGTTAGAATACGCCGCTGAAATCTGGGACCCCCTTCACGCAAATTTAATTAGTTCTTTAGAATTAATTCAGGATAACGCCGCATGTTTCATTCTTTCTAATTACCATCGTACAGCAAGTATAACAGCATTGAAACAAGCTCTATCACTGCCATTTCTGTCACTGCGGCGTAAGTATTTCCGCCTTTGCCTCTTTCATAAGATCTTCCATCTTTCATCACTACGTACCGAGTTTATCACGCCACCCACTTATCGCTCATCCCGGATTGACCATAAACGCAAAGTTAAAGGCATTTTTTGCAAAACAAACACATTTTATTTTTCCTTCAAACCGCACACATTAAACCTTTGGAAGCACCTACCTGACGACGTTGTTTCCATTTCTGAACATTCTCTTTTTTCCCATTCTTTATCTGCGCATCTGCAATGTGATAGCACTGCTTAATCATCTCACGTACCTCTCCTCCCCATTTCTTTCTTTCTTTTTTACATGTGTCGCGATGCCTGCAATTTCTTTTGCTTTATAACGTTTTTTTTTCTCATGTTTTCTTTTCTCCTTTTACCCAATTTCTGCTATGTTCATATTTTGCCACTAGTATTGTATAAGATGATGTGTTTATTTCTGTTGGCTTCAGTTCAGTTATATTTGTTTGAGTGCCATTCTATTATATTTCACTTCACTTTTACAATTTGTCGCTAATACTGTATAATGCTGCATGTTTCATTCTGTTCTTTTCTTTATTTATATGTCACCCACTCCCCTCTGCAAAGCCTCGGCGATTGAGGGTATCGAAAACAAATAAATAAATAAATACATACATAAATAAATAAATAGGGTGAGGACAGCTGCGTCGTCTACTACGACAGCCGCAATTCTCGCACCCACTACATAAAGGTTTCATTCTCGCAGGGGGAGCGCCGGTCGCTTATCGCTTCAAACGGGCGCATAAATTGAGAAAAATAGGAAAAGCGTGTTCGTGCATTTCTATTTCACATGAATTACATCCTGAATGTTTGTCGGAAAAGACTTTTTGCTGATAAAGAAGGGGCAACCATAGAGAAAGAAATTGAACAACAGGGGACACTCGGCGAAAACTGGCAACAGGAAACACGTCACCATACGTCACGCTATACTTTTGACACCGAACGTTAGCTGCCGCGAGCATCGAAAAAAAAGAAAGTGAACTTAAGTTAACAGGCATTGATTTATTTTTTAAATTCTTTGACGCGAAAACTAAAACGTTTTGCGTATAAATGAAGGTAAGCTTTGCGACTTATTTTCCTTGCCTTACCTAGCCACAGGTTAATGACGTGCCAGATACATGCGTCATCCATAGAGTAACATCCTGGTATGTTACTCTATGCGTCATCCGCCAGACACTCCCCCGAAGCCAGCGAGGACGGCTGCGCGCGCGTTTGAGCGCTCGCGCGCGGTGACCCGTCTGTCTCCTTTTTTTTTTATGTAACCTGGTTTATTGGGCTCTCGACGTATTCTTGCGTTCCTTCTGCACTGGGAGAAGACACCACTGCACTATTGGACTATGGCAAGGTGAGAAATCTTGTTTCACAGTCTACGGCGCAATTAGGCTTACGGCACGGTACCGAGACTTAAGACGCAGTTAGCGAAAAACAGCTCGGCCGTCCTGGTGCAGTTAATTTGAGTTAATGAATCGTGCTGGGACATGTTTCCGACGCTATCTAGGGGGATTATTGTAACTTATTTCGGTTTTCGAGGCACACTGGCCGCACAGGGCGCCGTGTCGCAGTTAGCGAGAACTAACTCGGCCGTGGTGCGTAGTCTAGTGCATCTTGTTAGGAGAGGTTTGTGCCGCTTTCTCTGACGCCAGACATTACTAAAAAGTAATTTCGTTACTTTCTGGGGTACTTTAGAGGCACGCTGGCCGCACAGCGCGCTGTGACGCAGTTAGCGATAAGCAGCTCGGCCACGGTGATAAAGTTAGTTTGGCGTGTAATGAATCTTACGAGAGGGACAAGTCTGTGACGTTTTTTGTGGCTCCGCAACAACATATACCTTCTTTCGGTACTCACGCCTGTTGAAAACACGATGGGCGGTTGCCAAGAGTGATAACATGGGAGTGTGCTGCTGGCGCCGGCAGAACGCGTGTAAGATAACGCCGAGGAACATATCAGAAACTTGTAATTCTAAAATTCCGCCTTCTAAAGGTCTGAAGAAGGGCTTTGCCACCCACGCATTTGTCTCGAGTGCCTGTTGCGTCCGTCTCTATGTATGTAGCGTACCATCGCGTCGCCCGAGGCCAAGTTTCGGAAACGCGAAGTCGCCCGTGTTTTTGTGATGCCAAAGTGCAGGAAATAATGCCCGGAAATGGGGGAATGCTTGGAAATCAGATGTTTCCATATTTTATGGTATTGTTTGGTATGAGTCGGGTATTTTCTACGCCATGTAAAAAGCGAATTGCTTTTGTTTGTAATGCCGCCCATTCACCGCTTTCGCACGTTTCGCCTCTACACGCAGTATTCCTATGTCTAAATACCAAAATGACTCATGCTTGTAACATGCTGTTACGTGCTTGTAAATGTAACATGCTTGTAATTTACTTTTTTTTAGCTGGTGCTGTCCGGTGGAGCTTCATACAGGAACAACTGCTTACCTGGTGTCACAACATTGGATGAACGCACAAAGCGCGGAACGAGCTTTTATATAGAGCAAAATAAATATTTCCACATTTCACAAAAGGTCTTGTGTCTACTTTGTGAAATTGCACGTGGCACAGATTCGATGGGACTTCACGAGATCGTTCGCAATCATTTTTCTCAAATAATAAACCGATTCCGCACTAAGAGCAACAAAAAAAAAGGAGGGGGGCGCAGCTGACGTGCTAGCTTGCGTTCAAAATGCGCGCGCCCAAAACCGAAACCGGAAGTGATTTATACCGACCGCTTGGCGCGCTGCAGTCAATTCGGGCGCTGGGCTCTATGGGAGTGTCCCCTCTTCTTGAATTCCTTTCTCTGAGGGGCAACTGTAGCCAAAGTCAATGGCGTCGACCGGCAACAGGGTAAATGCATATGCACGATATGCGTCAATGACGTCAGTGAGGATGTTTGGATTCTTGGCAAAAACAAGAATGTGCATGCGCGGCTTGTCTTAGAAGCCTACCACATAAAAGGCAAGGCGATAATTGCATCAGTGATACATCTTTGGGCCTGCACCCATCTGAATTTAACTTTACACGTTTGCGTTTGTGATAATTTGACAGATCTCTGTAATATATCATGTGCGCCTGCGCGGTTGTGTGACCTAAGGTTTATATATGCATTGTCGACGAAGAAACTTGTTAGCGCCAGTGTGTGTCGTATCTTCCTTTTGTGATTCGTCTTAGGTGTTTGCACTGCAAGTTTAAGTTCAGTATTTTGTACCAACTAGGCCCCCCATCGACAATGAACTGCGGAATTTGGCCTTCAGCTACGGTGCCTGCGCTGTAATGGCACGTACACACTAGCGGCAAAACGCGCGCGGCGCGCCGCCGGCGGCAAAACGCAGCAGCGGCAGGGCGGCCACACCAACCGGCGGCGCGCCGCTGCGGCAATCACGTGACAGACTAGACACTCTCCCCCCTTCTCGAACTATCCGTCAGCTCGGTCCGGGAGCTGACGCGTGCAGATGATAGTGCGAAACGAGTTTCCGGCTAACACCGAACGCGAGTACGAAACGAGCGGTCGGGCGGGTCCGCATGGCACCAGTTTCCCGCGCGCACGTCACGGAAGCGGGCCGCTCTCATTGGTCTCCTTCATCCGCGGCACTCGGCAAACCGCAAAAAATCGGTCCAGGAGCGATCCCTGCCACGGCAAAAGAAACGTGTTTCGCGGCTGCTTTCGCGGCGCGCCTCTTGCCGCCGGCGGCGCGCCGCACGCGTTTTGCCGATAGTGTGTAGGTGCCATTATAGTGTGTTTGTCTGTTCAGCGCGTGCTGCGTGTTCGGTCGCCCACTCCGTTTGCCACAGACATTCCGATTGTGTTGCTGTCCAACGCGTCAAGCATATCACCAAATAGGTTTTATACAATCCTCAAGAAACTAGGTGGTCCCTGCGGTACGTTAATGCATCCACTGCTTTAGCAGCATTGCGGCAAAATGTGGTGTGGAACGTCTGCTCCAGGGGCGGGTAAAATTAGTGAGCTAAACAAAATTATGCAGTCTTGTGCTGCAGTACTGACCTGCGCATAATTTTAAATTAAAACGAATTACTTCCACCGTGGCACAGCTCGCCTCTGCATGTTAGTCGGCCGAGCGTAGCCCTTTCCTTCCTTGCTGCTACCGTGGGTAGCGTGCACATCCCACGGGCCAGATTCGTCCAGCGATGATAATTAGTGCTACCGCGCAACAAAAACAGGCAACAACCTTTTCTTAGATGACCGTTTGAAATATATTTTGCTCTCTAAGCGGATCATACCTATCCACTGATAAGTTTAGGTTTGCTGGGAACTATACCGAATAAGTTGCGGGAGCGCTAAAGAGGGAGGGGGGGGTGCAGACGTATAAAGACGACATGTTTACAAGCTTGTCTGCGTTTTTTCACGTAATATTTTTAGTATTACACGGATAAAATAATGTTTTCCGAGTGCTTTGCGGTAGTCGCAAATTGCGCTGAGCAGAAATCATCATCATCATCATTTATTTTCCCTTAAGGACCCCTGTCGGGGTCCTTAATAGTATTATGCTAACTTAGTATTATGCTAATAGTATTAGAAATAGTATTATGCTAACCTAAACAAACAATTTTTTTCTGCATTAGAAAGTCGTAATGCGATTTATTTGCAAGAAAACAGTGCGCAGCATGTTTGACAATTGGGAACGATACTTACTTATTTATTTATTTTTACCCTCCAGGTACATACTACATTACAGAAGCGAAAGGCAAACGTACATGATTATATCAATCTGATAATAGGCAAGGATTAATTGAGAAAATAACATGAGTTAAACAATATAGCAGAGATAATACGCAAGTATAAGCACATAAATACAGTAATATATACAATAAATATATAACACAACTTGCGGGAATACAATAAAGAGAATAGAGTCGCACTATATTTAAAGACCAGCTAATCAACTAGTTAGCAAGGCATTTTGAAAACGTATGCGGTCGCTGATGCCCGTTATAGACCCCGTTAAGACCAATCTCTTGTGGTCTTAACCAAAAAAAGGACAATGAATGGGTAACTGTGTTGCTTTTTGGAACGTGAACCTTCTGACGGTGGTCGAGGCGCGCTGATATATGACAGGGGCGGCATGTATCAACAACGAAAACAGATATGAGTTATGATAGTAAATCTTGTGCAAAAGACATAGGCGAGACTATTTCCTGCGAGCGGCAAGTGCAGGAAGTTGTAATCATTCTTTCATGGAGGTTACGCTGGATGTTCTGTGGTAATTTGATAAGATATAACGGGCGGCGCGATTTTGTATTGCCTCGATGTTTTGGGTTAATGTAACATGGTGGGGGTCTCACAACGCTGACGCATATTCAAGCTGTGGCCGAACGTATGTAGTGTATAGAAGTAGTTCAGCGGAAGATGGTAGTGTAAATAAATTTCTAGGGAGGTAACCTAGAGTACGGTTGGCTTTAGACTTAATATGGTCAATGTATTTATCCCAAGAGACGTTGTTGGTTATATGGACACCTAGGTACTTGTATGGTGTTACTGATTCTAATGGTTGGTTATTTATGAGATAGGCAGGATGCGCCATGTTAGTACGAGAAATTCGCATGGCCTTGTATTTACTGTTATTTAATTCCATGTGCCATGTACGGCACCACTCATGCACAGTGTTCAGATCTGTTTGAAGAAGCGCGAAGTCGAAGTGCTAGTTACTTTACGATAGATTACGCAATCATCTGAAAATAAACAAATTTGAGAGAGAATGTTAGTGGGTAAGTCATTTATGCGTATTAAAGAGAGCAGTGGTCCGAGCACGGAGCCTTGTGGCACGCCAGATAAGACATGTGTCGCAGGTGACGCCGTCTCAATTGCAAAAACTAACTGAACGCGGTTAGTCAGGAAGGCTTTGTGGTGTCCGGCCTATCAGCGCAGTCCTTAATGCGCAGGCGCGCAAAACGAATAAAAGGCGTGCGCCGCAAACTGCGCACGGGCTTATCTCGACCATCCACGCACCGATGAACATGTGGCAATAAACGTCGCTTCGCCCCTGAAAACTTGTCTGCTCCTTCGCGTGAACCACGCAACACTACAGGCTTCAATCTATGTAATTACAGCAGGGTCGATATTAAGTACTTGTAATTTATGTAAGAGGAGACAGTAGTTTACTTTGTCAAAAGGTTTAGCAACTTAAATCAAGGAATGTGCAGTCAGTAAGAAATCCGGAATCAATATTGTGATGTAAAGCATTAGTGAACAATGCAAGTTGAGTGTCACACGAAAATGTCTTACAAAATCCATGATGAAATGGAGTAAAAAAATTATTGTTCTCAAGAAAGCGTGCAAGATGCGAGTATGTGACGTGTTCCATTATTTTGCATGGTAGTGATGTAAGTGATATTGGTCTGTAATTACCTGGGTCAGACGTATCGCCTGATTTATGAATCGGTATGACTGTGCCTGTTTTCCAATGCACTGGTAGTGATCCAGTAGTAAGTGATTGGGTCAAAATGCATTCCAATATGATAGAAGAGTATTCCTTAGTGTTCTTAAGAAATTTAGAGTTAATTTAGTCAACACCACAAGAAGATAGCCGTAATTTGCTGATTATAGCGCGAATACCAGTAGAGTTAAATATAATAGGTTCCATCGCCGGGTAGTTATATTGGTGGAGCAGTGGATAATCATGTTCCGATGTGCGTGAAAATGAATTTGCGAATGTGCCATTCAGAATAGCTGCGCAGCCATAATCAGGCACCGCGGCACCTGATGGTGTAGTAACCTTCTCCTTCTTCTTTCTGGGGTTTTACGTGCCAAAACCAGCTCTGATTATGAGGCACGCCGTAGTGCAGGGCTCCGGATTAATTTTGACCAGCTGGGATTCTTTAAGTGCACTACAATGATGGTGTAGTAAGCGATACTTTGTTAACATCTTTTGACTTAACAATACTCCACAAACTATTTGGTTTGTTTTAAGTATATTAGGAAGGGGGGGAGTACTATTAAGAAAGGTGAATTTGGTTGTTCCTTGTATAGATAGGTATTCTGAAGCAGTTGCTTTATACGACA
Source organism: Dermacentor silvarum (assembly GCF_013339745.2). Taxonomy (NCBI): domain Eukaryota; kingdom Metazoa; phylum Arthropoda; class Arachnida; order Ixodida; family Ixodidae; genus Dermacentor; species Dermacentor silvarum. Next base: position 404,984,362 of record NC_051154.1, read on the forward strand.
ACCAACGATCCAGCGTGTTTGTTTAGCGTGTCGGTATAGCCGCTTTTTCTTGTTATTGAGTCGATTATCAAGTTGAGTATTGAACCGAGGAGCTGAGTTGCTACTGCGCACACGACGTAGCGGGATATAACGATTGATAGTGTCTTGAATCTTGCTTTTAAAGATGCCCCAGTTCGTTTCAACGGTGCGTTCGAGGTAGTTAGGTAAAGAAATCTTCATTGAAAGTAAGGAGTTCGGCGTTTGCGGCTGAGAAGTTGGCTTTCTTATAATCCCTGATAATTGTAGAACTTTTACGTTGGGATGGTCGGTGTGGAAGTTAGCGTGAAATGCATTATGTCGTGATCACTTAAATCCGGCAAGTGCGTTATCGCGGGAATGTTATCGATTGATGAACTTAGCACAAGATCAAGAAGTGATGAAGTATTATGAGTTACACGTGTTGGTGAAAGCAACTGCCTGGAAGAAACCATAGCCAGAACACTAGGTGATAAAGTTATCACATTGCGTGCAAGAGGGCTGTGAAAAGCGGGATGCGCATGTTGAGTTAATCTATGGGAAGTTGAAATCACCATTAATATAATTTCTGCTTCAGGAAAACGAACTCTCACTTTATTCAAAGAATCATTTAGGCTGTCGCCGAATGAACTTGGGTAAGTAGGAGAGCGATAACAGAAAACGATAATGAGCTTCCTGTAGTTGATGGTAACACAGCACCCCAATAATTCTAAATCGTTATTTAGAGGTACACAAAACGAATTTTCGTTTTCATCTATTGCTAGCATCACACCACCGCCAATTCTGTTTGTTCGGTCGTTGCGGTAGACAATATATTTGTGATTTGAATAAATAAGTTCCGAGTTAGATATTTTGTTTGTTAACCACGTTTCGGTTAGCGCTATTATGTTTGCATTTGTATCACTAATTACGCTACTTAGTTCATCTATCTTTGGTATAACACTACGTATGTTGGTGTACAGTATCGAGATGGCTGTAGGTGCTGGTGTGTGGCCACCACCCCTCCTGTTTACCTATTCTTTACCACAGGGCGAGAGCGACCTGAGTGAAGTGAACGGGGTGTGAGACCTCGTTCTCTAACTACGCTCATTGACGGAAGAACTTCCTAAACACTGTCATCGACCACGTGATATTGATAACATTTCTCGTCGACCAGCAGCCGCTTACGCCTAAGTTTGAATGGTTTGTTGAGGTTCTTGCCAAACTCGATTAATTTCTTCCGTAAGTTGCGAGTCGTTGGACAGAAATCTTCGCTAACCCCTATGTCACTCCCTTTGAGCATGTGACTCTTCGAAAGAATTAGTTCTTTTATTTTGCTATACATGGCTTGCACTGACGTCATTGTAGCCGCCACATTGGTGCACCGATACGATGATAAGCTGGGTCCGTAACGTCACGTGAAAGCTTTTGATAAGATAGATTGGACTGAAGTGCTCGTAGTGGTCATGTTGGTGCCCCAAAACGGTGATAAGGTGGGTGCGTGACGTCACTGAAAGCTATCAATTGGTAAATTTCACTATCAGTGGCCGGGATTTCGATGGGTCGTAACGCCCCATTCTGTGTGCACGGGATATGCTTTTACCAGGTGCAGCAGTTGTTTATCGATTGTACCTTTTGCTCTGATTGCTGTGCGTTTTCTGTTGCCGCGTCAGATATGCCGTAGAATACGCGGTTGTAGCGCGGTCCTCCGCGTCATCTAGTTTCGAATGAAGCCTGACCATTTCTTTTTCAGCACATATGAGTGACTGTTCTAGCGCACGAACATCTTGTTTGCCATTGATCTAGCACAGCGGTTCTACTTTCCACCATCTCTAGCCTTCCCTTGATGTTGGTTACAGTAGAGCACTGCACGGGCTTGGGCTTACCCGAAAGCCCGTGCGCCGGGCCGGTCCGGGCAGTTTTTTCACGGGCTCGGGCACGGCATGTGCTTTGTGACCCGGGCCCGGGCCGGGCTCGGACTTTCTGGTCGTGTGCATGTAACGTGCATCGAGTTATCCTCGCGCGTCTCGACTATGAAAAACGTTTTTTTTTTCGGTCTCGGGCCGGGCCAGTTTCGAGCCGGGCTCAGGCCTAAGGTAAAGGGGTGGCGGGCCGGGCCGGGCGGGTAACGTAGAATATTTCCGGGCCCGGGCGGACAGCCCAACGTAAAAACGGGCCCGGGCCGGGCCCGGGCTGAAAAACTCGGCCCGTGCAGTGCTCCAGGTTACAGCATCACTAACGATGCGCTGCTCAGTCTTTAATTCTGAGATATTTGAGGATACTGCTTGTTGCATGGTTTCGATACGTATTGAGCGTTCGTTAAGGTCCTTGACTGTTTTTAGGAGGTATTTTAGTACTTCGTCAGTAGAAGGTCCTGGATTCATCAGGACATCGCCGCAGAGTATTAACAACAAAGAAGAGAGCGGTTCAAACAGTGCTCCGGGGCTTGTAAGGACGATAATACAGGGGTTACATGATTTAAAACACTGGTAGAGCAATTTAGTAAAATTATTTATCGGCATTACGAAGAAGCAGGTGCGTGAGTATCCCATCCTGTTCGTGCCGCCAAGCCCATTGAATAAATTCTGCGTAGCGTTTAGCTTTATCAATGATGTCGATGATTCAGTCGAAGTTGCGCCTGTGCAGATGTATGTAAATGGGTCCGCTGGCCAGCTGCGTTTAGCTTGAATTAAATTCATCCGCTTGGGCGGGTCGGCAGGAATATCTACAGTTGTTTGTAGAGCCGGGGCGTAGGCGGTTGTCCCGTCGATCCGCTGAAGAACTGAGCCATCCGGGTGATCCACCAGCATGGATAGGAACTGCATTACGAAGAAGGTGCGTGAGTATCCCATCCTGTTCGCGCCTCCAAGCCTACTCTACCGAAGCGCGTAGGGCACCACACTAGCGCGTGGTGCCCCACTAATGTTTAAGGTAAACCCCTTCTCAGTAAAACAACGAGACTTTTTCTGCCCAGAAAAAGCTTGACATTTGCACACCCAAGTTACTGGAATTACGAGCGAAATGTGAAATTCGCATTCAACTACAGTGCCGCTTTGTCAACGCAAAATTTTGCGCATGAGCCCTGCGATCGTGCTTCATTTCCAAAGCTGCCTTAACTCTAATTTTCTGGCTCGGCGGGATGTTTTATGACTTAGTCACGAGATCGTCTCCCTGCCCGCGGAAGATGGGGTCATATAAAGCATAAAAATATAAGTAAAAAATTAAAACTGAGCTTTTTACCTAACAAAACCACCCTATGATTATCAGGCACGTAGTGTAGGACTCCTGATTAATTTTGACCACCTGGGGTTCTTTACCGTGCACCGAAATCTAAATACACACAAGCTTGTTTGCAATTCGCCCCCATTTAAATGCGGCCGCCACGGAAGAGAAACTCGAGCTAAGGCGCAGAACGCCAGAATCGCTGGGCGATCACGTCGGGCGGTTATATGGAAGATACATTTAGTATACAAGGTTTGTTGCCCTCACAATGCTGGCAATGTTAAAACCAACGCTACGAAAAAATACGGATGGTAATTGGAGAGCGCCGCACTACGCGAGTACGCAGTGAAAGCGCGAGCAAACGCATCAAAATGAAGCCATTCCAGCGGGAGCGTAGCTGACGACGAAGGCGAGTTCTCCCTCTGACGTCACGGCAGGAGGTGGACAGCGGGGCTATTTTCGGTAGTGGCAATGACACTGGTAGCCAGTGGAAAATTCAGTAACGTTTGCCTATGTGCCTCTCTTTTCAACCTACATCGCAATAAAGTAAAGTGACGCAATTATGTGTAACAATAAAATGTGTTTTGGGCTATTTTCGTTTTTGGCATGCTATATCTTTATTTAGTCGCTTCACTTTTTGCGCCAACGGGCGGCGCTTTCGCTCTTATCGCTCCGGCTGCCATTCCGTTCGTCTGCTCCTGTCGCTCTCCGCACCTCTGCGCACGTGCACGCCTTTGCCTTCTGTACTGTGCGCTGCAATATTTTGTTACCGTGTCGGTCAGTGGCTCGAGCGATGTATGAAAAACATAAGAAAGGCGACAAGGCGTTCTGCGCGGCTCTGTACTGGGCCAACACGGGAAGGGACAGCAGGACCACTTTTTTCCGCTTCCAAGAGAATGAAAGGTAAGCACGCTTTTTATGCACTTATGTAACGAATAGCCGCTAACCTTATCGAAACGGTTGTAAGACGAAAGGAAGGGTATTCCGTGCACGGTACATTTCTCTGTGGTGTGTAAATACATTGAAGCTACCTATCGACAGCAGCTCCTGAGACGAGTCAGTGCAAGCTGACCCACTGAATTGCGTTTCGTTATACCTCAGCGACTGCTGTTCACTTTATGAAATAAAAGACTGATAACGTATATTTGCTGGAGATTCTCCTAGAGCAGGAAATGCTCATAGATCGTTGACCAGTGGCTGGCAACTTTTGGAAGATAGTCTTTCAGTAATAGACATTCTGCAGAACTAGAAAGACAAGGAGTATACAAAGAGGTTGAACAAACTAATCAGTCAGTGCCTTATTGACAAGCGAACAAGAAATTCAGGAATCAAGATAATTTATCTGCAAGAAACTGATCAGTGTTAACCCTTAGAAAAATGAGTATTGAAATGTCGTTGGCATATTGTTGACGAATTGTTGACACAATATTCTTTCAATAATGTCTCAATAGTTATTGAACATACACAACAATACCTCAACAATAAAGTTGTTGAGCGCTTCACAACAGTAAAGTCATTGACTAATTGTTGTTGACATATTGTTGAATAATGTTGAGTATTATTGAGAATTGTTGAGCAATATTGACATTGAATATATATCTGAATCACACCCACGTAGACGTGTGTGTGTTTTACACATATATATTGTTTTATTGTTCACTTAATCACCACTAAAGATATAGAGTGTCACATAACTTGAACCAAATAAGGCCGGCCTAGCTATCTCTCGAGTCGTAACTGGGGAAGCTTGTGGCAAGACGACGCTGTCGCAGGCGTTCAGCTTCGTCTGCCCTAAATGCAGGGTCGGCAGCTCTTCGCTGACGTTTTGCCTGGGCTTCGGAAGCCGTCACGCTAGAATCAGCATGCTAGAATCGCGGACGACAAGCTTCGCTTACGTAAGCGAATCTTGTCCACAAGGGATATATGTGCCATTGTGCTTGGACCCTTTCTGCACTGCCTCCAGGATCGGCCCACATGAAAGGGGTGCTATTGATGTTGGACCATTTTTGCACTATCACCAGGATCGGCCCACTTTTTGTGCCCCTGTATCTGCCTTAATTCGCTTACGTATTAAGCGAAGCTTGTAGTCCGATTCTATAGCATGCTGATTCTAGCGTGACGTCGGCTTCCGAAGCCCAGGCGAAACGTCAGCGAAGAGCCGCCGACATGAATTTAGGGCAAACGAAGCTGAACGCCTGCGACAGCATCGTCTTGCCACAAGCTCCCCCAGTTACGACTCGAGAGATAGGCCTTTGGTTCAAGTTATGTGACACTCTATATATTTAGTGGTGATTAAGTGAATAATAAAACAATATAAGTGTGTAAAACACACACGCGTCTACGTGTGTGTGTTTCAGATATATATTCAATGTCAATATCGCTCAACAATTCTCAATGATACTCAACATTATTCTACAATATGTCAACAATTAGTCAATGACTTTACTGTTGTGAAGTGCTCAACAACTTTATTGTTGAGGTATTGTTGTGTACGTTCAATAATTATTGAGGCATTATTGAAAGGATATTGTGTCAACAATTCCTCAACAATATGCCAACAACATTTCAATAGTCATTTTTATAAGGAATATAGGCACTACCAAGTCATTTCCAGAATTTATTGATTATTGATCGATTAGCTATTGATTGGCTATCGCAAGGTATTGGCCACGTATTTGGGATAGGCTAAAGGCACTATCAAGCCAGCCCGAGCATTTGCCGGAATTTATTGATTATTCATCGATTAGCTATTGATTGGCTACCGCAAGGTATCGGCCACGTATTTGGGCTAGCTAAGCACTACCAAGTGATCCCCAGCATTTTCCGAAATTTATTGATTATTGATCAATTATCGATTAGCTATTGATTGGCTATTGATGACAGACTAAGCCTAAGTAGTCCCAACCATGTTTAGGTATACACTAAGCCAGGCGCAGGTTCGAATCGCTAGTTCACAGGAATATGTGCCATTGCACTTGGACCCTTTTTGAACGACCGCCAGGATCGGCCCACATTCTGTTCGGACGTTACGGACTAACGCTCGGTTTAAACAACTCCACTGTTAAAATGAAACTACGAAATCGATGGTTCTGCTAAATGGTGGTGATAGATATGACATCAGAGCATATGTTTAGTTACAAATTAAGTGACAAGAATGATTAGAAAATAATTAGAAATTCAGAGCCGTATATATATATATATATATCCTCCACGATCTGAAGTTGGAAGACCATGGCGAAGCTTTCGTTTCGTTTAATTATATTTTAATTTTTAAAATTTGGTGGTTATCTTAAATGGTTGAAAAGACAACACATAACTTCGTTGCGCCGCAGCGCGGTATGCTGTATGTGCGAGTGAAAGCGAATTTAGGCGACTAGATTGACACCAGCTTGCACCATCGGCGACAGCACATTGGGGCCGCTGCGCGTTCGGCTTTTCGTGGCTTTCGCATCCTTTCGGCTGTTGAGCCCGCCGGCCCTCCTTCAAGGCACGCTCTCCCTCTTCGGAGCGAGCGACACATGTTTTACCCATACCGAGTCCAAAGGGCAACTGATGACGTAGCTAGGAAAATGGCTATGTCAAGAGAGAATGATATATACATATATTGATTGGTAGACTATTATGTTTGATCACTGACGTTTCGACACGCATCATATAGACCAGCATGGGCAACAGCGTTCATCATTCCAGTGTTTTTCTCTGTGGGTCCCACGTGTGACAAGGATAGTTCAAGGGCGCGTTACAGGTCCCCGAGCCCACAGGTGTATGTGTCATTGAGCTTGGAGCCTTTCTGCACTATCACCAGGATCGGCCCACAGGACAGGGATATGTACCACTGCGCCTGGACCCTTTCTGTACTATAACCAGGATCGGCCCATTTGAATTGTACATGCCGGTCGGTCTTCTGCACGGACGCGATGTCCTGGAACCTAGCTAGCCCTTATCAGCTTCGCTGTAAAATCGCCAATTGCTGTACACCTATCTGCGTGGCGGTTTGGCTCCATGTACGTGCCGTTTTTGCTTCATGTGCGTGCCTGTTTGGCTCCATGTGCGTGGTGGATTGGCTCCATACGCATGGTGGTTTCGTGCCAGTTCGATCCGTTCGCTCGCTCCTCCAAGTTCGGTTTCCTGCCTGTTCTGTTCACCATGGAAGTAGACGACGAGGACACCGGGCCTAGTGTAGTGTAGTTTACATCGTTTGCATCAGCATTCTCTGTATCTGTGTCATACTTCACTTTAATGACACAAAGGTAACACAGGGGAAATACAAAGGTAACCCAGAAAATGTACCAGGGTACACCAACACTGAGGTGCGAGTGCCACTAGCAGACACCTAAGGATTAAGGTCGTTTCTCATTTTTGCTCACTTAATCAACACTCTGCATATATCTCATAGTAACTGCAACATGTACGTTATACTCTGACAAAGGCAGGACCACCTGCCGAAACGTTAAAGTTGTATTATGCACGTTTGTCTTCTTAAAAGCATATTCACCGGATCCACTTAACCTTATTATATGCGTGTGTGCATGTTTCAACAGTTATTGAACCTACACAACAATACTTAAACGATAAACCTGGTAAGCATTTCACCACAGTAAAATCAGTGGCAACATCTTATTGCGTCATTATTATTGAAGTATATGCAAGGGCGTTCCAGTTATTTTAGTGCTTCAATGCACAAGGACGTTCCGTACTTTAGTGCTTCAATGCATAGAACAGTAGTTTCTTAAAAAAGTAAGAGGGACAAAGTGCATTGTTCCGCATGTTTGATGGTGCATGACTTGAATTTTGTGCCATGCTCAGAATTCATTCAGTATATATTACATATGACTTTCAATTTTACAGGCTACAATTAAATTTCCATGCATGCTGTCATATACAAAAATTCTAACTTAATTATGGCATTTTTTTAATTAGCCAAATATGCATTGGGATTTCTCATGCTATAGTAATGTCTACCACAGCGAGTAATCCAGCTCAATGGCAACACTTACATCTTTGCGATTTCTCAAAATTTCTGTATAGTCTTTTTTAAAAAACCCTTAAATATGATCTTCCCAAAACTCCTCATATAACATATTTACACGCTGGCTTCAATCTTTTTCAAAGTTAATTCATAAACTGGTACACAGAATACATCTTTCTGGGCAAGTTGAGGGTGAAACGTATAACTATTGTGAAAGCCGCGCTGGAGCAACGTTTGATCGGTGTCAACTAGACGCTGAATTGCCTTCCAACTTTTTGTTAACAGTTATTGTCATCACCATCACAATGATCGTTGTCATAATAACCATTATCACTGTCACTATTGGCGCAGCTCAGAATAAATTAATTTTTTCATCATAACCATCATCAGTCTTGTCAAATAATATTACCATTATGTTCGGCATTGGCTCCCAGAGAAGGCTAGAGAGCAATAACAGATATACTTTTGATGGCAAAGTGCCGGTAATTATCGCTGATGAACACATTATCTTCAGTGTTCCTACCAAACATGAAGTCAGATGCCCAAGAAACTGTATATAAATTCAGTTTATAATTACATTCTTGTCGATAGTTTTTTTTAAATTGACACTAATTTGTCGTAGGCAGCTGTATCATCCCAGGTGATGAATAGCAACCGTGACATGTTTCAAATACCGCGAAACGGAATGAAACTTAAGGATACAGCACAAACATGCCAGCCCGCCACACAATGTGGCATCTTCATCTCTCCTGTTAAGCAAACAAAAACAGTTTTTACTATATCAAACATGACGAAATAGTCACTTTACCCACTTACACATGACGTCCTGCTTCTGGCAACTATCTAGGACATTGAAACAAAAGATTCTTTTGACATGTGCAAACACATCAGTCAGCCATAAGAACCGAATTGCAAATTGACTGCCTTTGAGCTGCGTTCGGAGCAGCACTGGCTAACACTCCCTGGGCTGACCTTGTATACGCATATGCATATACTACGGGTATGCGAATAGTCATTTTTGAAACCAAATCAAACATGAATCTAATAGTGTCAGAAGCAAGTCATATTCCTTATTGAATACCTTTTTAATAGTTTTTGAATCAGCATACCTTTTGACCATTATTAATTGTAGTATATTCACAACGTTAGCAAGCTTCTGTCATTGCACGGCACATTATGAAGTATTATGTATTAAAAGCAGAAATGGAGCATTTCGAACAAATAAGCAATATTTTTGCATGCCCCCAGGATTCTTTATGGATGTGGCAATGACTGCAGGTTAACAGCCTCAGCGATGTATAGCGTGCTCTACTATGTAACTTCTCGTGCTTGCATCTATATACTGAAGTCGACAAAAGCCCGTCTAGTCGGGATGATGCATACTTAAAAAGGACAGATCGAGACACCGACCAAAAAGGCTTAAAAATATATTTTAAAATACATTAAGAATGTATTTTTAAATATATTTTAAACCTTTTTCGTCGGTGTCTCGATCTCTTCCTTTTAAGTATGCATCTATATACTGTGGCTGCCGGGATGAAATTTATTGTATTTTGCTCCAATTTTGTTTGGATGTGCACATTTGACAATGAATATAATTAAGACACTATTCAAGAAAAATCATATTTACAAATAGCTGCTGTTCGACTTAAAGACCAAATGAAACACACAACACTCAATTTATTTTTGAAAGTTTTGAATATTTGGACACCCCTGATGAATATGCCAGAAAGCTTGTGGGAGTGTGGCTGCCGGTTAAAGCACCGAATGCGTAATGCAAAAAAAAAATGTGGGTTTGGCTCTCACCTGAAAAAGTTGTTTCTTGTCCACTTTCATTCCCTCATTATTTCAATTAAACTAAAACACTGAACTTCTCCTTGCTCTCTGTTTGCATAGTACACTGTATATATGAACGAGAATAGAGGAAACAAAGGGGATCCATTTCTCATTACAACCATGCAATGTTAAGAAACATTGTGAAGCCAAAAAAAGCAGTGGAAATGAACTTTTCATTTAATTGAAATGTAGAAATAATAACCCAGGAAGTAATGAAAGTGGACAAAAATACAGCTTGCTATGGGTGAGAACAGAACCGACATTTTCCACACTATATGTGCGATGATACAATTGAACTACAGTGGCCAACTGTCCTCCTGTGCACTTTTCTTGGGTATTCATGTAAAAGATCTATTGGCCTGGGGCCTCTGCCACTCATGACCTGGCAGCGTATGATGAGTTCAACAGCAGGCACCGATGAAGCAAATTGTTGTGCTGATCAATGAAATGAAGTGATTGAGTTGTCCATAAAATGTTTTCAGTTTAGTTTGACTTGAATTCATCACCGCTCACTCTTGTCCACATAGACTATCCCACTTTCACAGCCCCTTACTCACATGTCATAAACGAATGAGAGTGCATCAGTGAGTGTCCAGATTCATGAGTGCACCCTTGTGGCAAAACTAACACCCAGCGTAAGGCTGTACTGTAGTGCCAATGTATACAACCGCATGTCTTACAATTTGATTTCAGCTGTTTAGGTGATAGTTACAAAATTTTTGCAACATGGTTTGTATCTAAGCTTGCGCTGCAAATAATAAACAAACCTTTAGGTATTAAAGTTGTGTATGATATCACATGACTTGATTGAGCATTTCATGCATGCAAACCAGAAGCTATAAATAAATTTGACCATCACTGAAAATGCAACGATCAATTGCACAGAAGCCTTTTATTATTTTATGTGGCACTGTACTATCGCACTGAAACTGAATAATTGAAAGTCACCATATCTATCAGAACACAGCAAAAACCTATACATAGGTCTCTCAAGGCTATACACAATTTGGTAACTTAATTTACTGAAAAAAAAGAAAACCAAAGTTCACATGACTAGAGAGCACGAGGCCATAATATGCAAACATGATATGTTGCATGTAATTTTACAATGTAACCAAGATTTTATGAGGGAAATATGCAGACCATTAGGTTCATGCAGCCGCCATAAAAAATTGCCACAATGCTCACCATGGAACTCATAAGCTTCTGTTGTATGGTATGGTATGGTAACACTTTATTATTGTCCGTCGGAACGCGCGTCAGCACGTAGCGGGCCGCTCCCACGTCGGCACAGAAAGGCCGAGCCTCTCTGCTGCGTCGCGGGCCCGATGGACAGCCCATAGCTGTGCTTCAAGATCGGGGCTGCTTAGGACAGCCTCCCATTTGGTCGACGTGACATCGTCGCCGTCGTGTAACGCGGGGCACCGCCAGAGCATGTGTTCCAAGTCAGCTAGGTCTGAGCATAGCTCGCAAGCATTGGTCGATTGTATATCTGGGTATATTCTGTGTAACAGTGCGGGGTTAGGGTATGCCCCGACCTGGAGTAATCTGAGTGTCAACGCCTGTGGTCTGTTTAGTTTCCTATGTGGCGGAGGATATCGTCTCCGTCCCATGTAAAAATGTTTCGTAAGTTCGTTATATGAGGAGGGAGGGTCCCGATTGTCCATAACCTCAGCGTCGCGCCACCCGGTAGCTACGCGGTCAACGACTCCTCGCGCAGCTCTGTGGGCCGACTCGTTGAGGTTGGGCGGGGTGCCCTTGATCTGCCCCATGTGTGCAGGGAACCAGATGATCGTGTGCGACTTGATGTCCTTGTCCCGTAGAATGCGCACGACCTGCTCCGAAACGGTGCCCTTGGCGAAAGCTCGTACAGCCGTCCGCGAGTCGCTGTAGATCGTGGTCCTTTTGTCGTCCAGCAGGGTCAGGGCTATGGCCACCTGCTCCGCCACCTCGGCCGACTTCGTTCGAACAGTCGCACAGTTCGTGATTTTCCCATCGTGATCGATGCCCACCGCTACGAACGCCGTCCCGTCTGGGTACCGGGCAGCATCAACAAAACAGCAATCCGGAGCCTCTTCCCGAGCTTTGCCCAGGAGAGCCTTGGCCCTAGCTCGTCTCCGACCCACGTTGTGTTCGGGATGAACGTTGCGTGGAATTGGAGCCACGACAATGCGTTCCCGCTGTTCTCGAGGGAGACCGCAGAAGCGGGACTCGATTTCCGCCGGAGGAACCCCCAGCTCCCGCAGGATGCTCCTACCCGCTTGGGTGGTGGACAACCTGGCGTACTGCGCCCTCTCCTGCGCTTCCGCGATCTCTTCCAGCGTGTTGTGCATGCCGAGACACATCAGTTTCTCCGAGCTTGTGTACATGGGCAGGCCGAGGGCCCTCTTGATAGTCTTCCTGATCAACGTGTTGAGCTTGTCACTCTCCGACCTTTGCCAATTGTGCATGGCCGCCACGTAGGTAAAATGACACATTACAAAGGCGTGCACCAGTCTCACAAGATTGTCCTCTCCAAGACCCTGCTGCCGGTTGGCAACTCTCCGTATGAGTCTGATGGCATCATCCGTTTTCTTGGCTAGTTTTGACACCGTCAGGTTATTGGAGCCGTTTGATTCGATCGTCATACCGAGGACCCGGAGGGAGTCCACCCTGGGGATGACACCGTCCTCACTTGTCCGTAGAGTGATGTCGACGTCCTCTACAGGCTTCCAACCCTTCGGTTTGGGCCCCCTTCGCCTGGGCCTGTAAATGAGCAGTTCTGATTTCCGAGGGGAACACCGAAGGCCGGTCGGCTTAAGATATTCCTCCGTTATCTCGATGGCTTCCTGCAACGCAGCCTCCACCCGTCCATCACTGCCTCCGGTACACCAAATGGTGACGTCGTCTGCATATATTGTGTGGTTGATACCCTCGACTTCGGAGAGTCTCCTCGACAGACCGATCATGGTTAGGTTAAACAGGGTCGGGGATATGACAGACCCCTGTGGCGTCCCTCTGAAACCCAGCCTAACCGAGTCCGAAACGAGGTCTCCCGCCCTGAGAGTGGCTTCTCTGTCCGCAAGGAATGATCGTGTGTAGTCGTGGAAGTGCTTGCCCAACCCGAGGCTAGATATCTGGCTCAAGACAAAGGAATGCAAGACGCTGTCAAAGGCCTTCTCCAGGTCTAATCCAAGTATGGCTCTCGTGTCCCTCGTGTTACGGTCAATGACTTGATATTTGATGAGCTTCATGGCATCCTGCGTTGACAGTCCTGCCCTGAAGCCTATCATATTGTGTGGGTAAATATCCCGGTCTTCCAAGTATCGCGAGACCCTGTTTAAGATAGCATGTTCGGCGACCTTGCCAACGCACGAAGTGAGTGAAATCGGTCGGAGGTTATCGAGACTAGGGGACTTGCCCGGTTTGGGGATGAGAATGGTGGTACTTTTCCGTCGTTCCACATCTTGTTGATAACGTCCGTCAGGTACTCCACCGACTTGTCGTCCAAGTTCCTCAATGCCTTGTTTGTAACTCTATCCGGACCCGGGGCCGACCTGCCGTTTAAATCGTGCAGGGCCCGCCGGATCTCCTCGACACCAAACTCCGCATCCAGCTCCGGGTTCGCGACGCCCCCATATTCTGGGATGGGGGACGCCGGACCGGAGGCTACCGGCAAGTACTTCGCGATCAACCTTTCCATAACCTCCTCGTCCGAGGATTCTTGCCTGGCCCCGTGCAGCGCTCTTCCCAGCGTGCTCCGCTGGTTCGACTTGGTGTTGGTCTCGTCCAGCAGATGCTTTAGGAGGTTCCAGGACCCCCCGCTCCGCATCTGGCCGTCAATCCAGTTGCAAACTTCATCCCATTGCTGTCTGGAAAGGACTTTGCAGTGCTCTTCGATGCTTCTGTTGACCTCGGCAATCTTCTTGCGGAGCCTTCGATTGAGCCGCTGACCCTTCCATCTGGCCAGAAGGGACTGCTTGGCCTCGAGTAGGTGTGCCAGCCTGCTGTCCATCTTCTGTACCGGGAGGTCTGTGCTAACCTCTTTGGTCGCGCCCTCAATGTCCTCACGAATCTCTGCAATCCATCGCTCCAGGTCGGGCCTCTCTTCCCCGGTCCGCTCCTCTCTCAGCTTGCGGAACTTGTCCCAGTCGGTGAATCGGAACTTGCGTTGTCTGTTCTGCTCGATCCGAAGGACGGTGGCCAAGACGTAGTGGTCGCTGCCAAAGTCCATGTTAAGGTTTGTCCAGTTCACCTCTGCCACTCCCCTGACGAAAGTGAGGTCCGGAGTCGTGTCCCGGCTGGATGACGTACCGCACCTGGTTGGGAAGGCAGGGTCCGTGACCAACATCAGGTCCAGATTTATTGCCTCTCTCCATAGGTCCTCCCCTTTACGGGTGTCATAAGGGTAGCCCCACGTATGATACGGAGCGTTGAAGTCACCCGCCACGACCAGGGGAGCGCCTCTGGCGAGATGTGCAGCTTTGGAGACAAGGGCTCTGAAGCGTTGCCTCAGATCCCTGGGACTGCTGTACACATTCAAAACAATGATGCTCTCTCTGTTCGCCGGGCCGGGAATGATTTCTACCATGACGTGTTTGACCTTGCTCGACGCCAGCCTGAGGTCATGAACGACGTGGGTAAGCTTTTTGCTGATCAGTACACCCACTCCTCTTCCTTCGTCGTGTTTTGCGACAGACCGGTAGCCGGGCAGCACGACGCTGTTAGTGTTTCCTGCAGGAGTACTACGTGAGGCTTTTCCGAGTGCGAGCGAATAAATTGCTGCAAGGGGCCCTTTTGTGCAGAAACCCCCTGCAGTTCCACTGCCATATTCTGAATGAATTTGTTTGCACAGCCATCCTGTGGCTGTTGCAGCTGCGTTGCTGAACTGGTCCTGTGAGGAACACTCACGTTCTGTGCCGCCGAAGCCGTCGACGGGAGTGACAGCGCCCTCGGCCCCACGGTTGGAGCTACCACATTCTCTAAGAACGCCTCAATCTTGCAAAATCGCTGGTTGTATCTCTCCTCCATGGCCAACATACTGCCCTGAATGTGCGAGACCGTCTCGCTTAGCTGCTTCATGCTCTCGCTAAGGGAAGAGAGCATCTCGCGAATTTCCGATTTAGCCCTACCCGTAGGCGTGTCTTGCTCTCTAACTATGGCCCTCTTTTTGGCGGGCCTATCCGTCTCGCATTCCTCAGCCGTAGGTGTATCCGCCGGCTGTGGCGTCTGCCTATCTTCCGCGGCAGGTTGTGTACCTCCTACCTTCTTAATTTCCGCTATCTCAGCCATGAGACTAGCTATCGTGTCTCTCATAATCCTATTCTCACGCTCGAGTTGTGCAAGCCTCTCGCTTTCTTTGCTGTGCTCTGGCGGCGAACCCCGCGTTACCTGTTCTGTAGTGCCATTGCGAACTCGATCGGCCCAGGTTGGCTGGCCCACAGGATGGCGATCCCGAGACCGGGACCTCTCGAACCGGACACGTCCTCCTCCTCCTCGGCGCCGGGAGCTGGAGCGCCCCCTAGACCGGGATCTGGATCGGGTTCTGGAACGGGAGCGCCCTCTGGAACGGGAGCGTCCCCTAGAATGCGAACGCCCCCTGGAACGGGAGCGTCCCCTACTTCCTTGTGTTGAAGGCTGGCTGTCCCGGCCGCCCCCGCCGGCGCTGCCAAGTGGCGTGTCTGACGCCTGGTTTGCAGAAGCTTCTGTCGCCTTCTCCCACCTTCTCACGACGTACGGAATTTGATATCGCTGCGGGCACACTTTGTCTGCTGTCACGTGTGGTCCCCCGCACAGCTTGCATTTCGGAGTACATTGGTGCTGATCGTCCGGGTTCGACACACCACAACCCCGGCATGTCACGGCCTCCGGGGTCGGGCATACGTCGGCTCGATGACCCAGCTTGCCACACGCGTAGCAATTGTCCACCTGTTTGCGGAATAAGGAGCATCGCACCAACACTGGTCCGTAACGCACAAAGTTCGGCACTTTCAAACCGTCGAAAGCCACGATGACTGTTCCCGTGTTCTTGATCCTCTTGGCCCCTAACGCCAGGGGGTTCCTTTCGTTAACGATGTTCCTCTCTAGGGCCCCCGGACCGTCGCCCAACGGAATGCCCTTTATCGCTCCCTTGCACGTAGAATGCGGAGCCGCCTCATATGCGCTGACTTCGTAGGGCTTGTTTGCCACTTTGATCGCCTTGATTCTAGTGTACCTCGCTGCATGCTCTCGATCCGGAGTGCTGACCACCACGATGTCCTGCTGCAAGTTCGGGCAGATGACGTCGGCCCCAGCCATGGCATCCTCGATCCCTGCCGCCTCCATTATTGCTCTGCCAACGGTCGTTGCACCGACCCCGGCTACGGCGAGCCCGCCCTTGGGACGAATTATGATCTTGGCGTCTTCTTTGGGGAGCGGGGGTATTCGCCCGGCCTTGATTAACTGTCTCTTTACTCTATCTCCACTTTGCCGCGCGCCGGCAGACACTTCAGCCTTAGGTCTAACACTTTCCATCTTGGTCACCAAGCTCCTGGCACGGGTATCTTTGTTGGCCGCGCGCCTAACCACGGCCGTCTGCCAGCCCAAATCTGCCGTAAACAGCTCCGGGGGTAGATCTTCCCCCATAACACTCACTGCCATTTCGGCTAGAGTAATCCGGAACCCCTTCCTCGGTAGCAGGTGGCCACCAAGAGCGGCGCCGCTCCGGGGTTAGGCCTAGTCCCGTTAGGCTGATCACTCGATGGCGTGGTCCAGAAGAGAAACACCGATAAAAGGGCGAAAAGTCCACCCACCGGCAAAAATTCGATGTCGGCGTAATCCTCTCGTCTGTATACGTCCGTTGGTATAAAAATCCACTCGGAAAACTTACGAAAAACGGCTGAAAACAGTTCAAAAAGCGGGAGCCGATGTTCGCCCGACCATCCTGCTCGGCGCCTTCTTCTTCTTCAGCTTCTGTTCTATGCTATTGAAAAATAGAAATGAGGTGAAGCATAAAGGCCGACCAATGTTTAACCAAGAACATAGGACTGAAACATACAAATCAAGGCTGAAAATGGGCAAGGGTCATATATCAACATAGATTTTCGCCACCTAAGAACAAGAAGTGCTCAATTATCCTCATACAAAGAATAAGGAACTGTGGTAGGATGCTGTTATACAATGTCCACTTTTACTAGAAAGAGATCACCTCAGTTATCACTTCTGCTGCATCTTTTAAGCACTTATAATGCTCTTTGTGTTCTTGTGCAACAGAACAGAAAGGATTCATTAGGTGTGAATTTGGCCAGCTAAAGGAGTTATAGCAAAATTTTACATGTTAGTGAAGCCATGTACGCTACTGTTCCCTGTCAAGAATAAGCTGGCAGATGACTATCCCGCCCTTCCCATAGCACTTCGGCCTCACAGCTTCTAGCAAGCACACCAGATGCCACCCCCCCCCCTCCCGCCCCCCCCCCCATGATAAGATTCTGCCATTTCAGTTAAGCCATTTTTGTATTAATCTGTGCAAGCTGCATCAGTTCTAGAATGAATGCAGCAATTGTTGTTGATCAATGAGCAAAAGTTATCGATTTGGCTCTTCATGTTCCATAACTGCAGCATCTGCACCAACTATTATTTATCACCATAAGGAATCATCCCCATAGACTGACACAAGTTCAGCACGATTCCCCTTCATGCTGTTTTCTTTGAAATAGGATATACATATCATTATCGGACAGAAGTGTGACCTTTGTTTCCAAAGGAGTTGTGTCATCTTGCTTTTGATGCTCAAGAGGCATTACCTAATATATGATGTTATTACTCCACCAGTTGTACTGATTCCTGTCACAGATCCCATTCCGTTTCATAAGTGATAACAATCAGTTTTGAGAATAACCCTTGTGCAAGCTAGCCAGGGCTAGCTAACTTAGAGAAAGCATTTGTTCTGAGAGCTCTTATGGCTAGCTTCTTTGATGTCGCACATTAATCAAAACAGTACATACAGAATTAAACATAAAATACTGACATTCTGGCTATAAGTATCATAATGAAATATATTACAGTACAGTTTCATGTAATCAAGCATAATTCAGAGGTAAGTGTGCCTGCAGTGCAGTACAACAAAAAAAACACTCAAATGTATGAGGCACTCACAAATCACACACTACAAAAGGCATTTTGTAAGCATAATAATGACAACAGAGCTGTACTATGTTTTAGAGCACTACCTCCTATCTTTTACTGCCCTGGCTTGGCTTATTGACCATACAATTTTGTGTACACCTCTTCATCGAATTGCGATACAGGAATATAGACATAGTTCATGCCACCATTGATAAACTGCTGATAAACTCCTATATTTGCACATCACAGTTAAGTGGAACAGAGCTAGATTTCAACAGGAGTTATAGTTTGGCAACAACCCATGATAGACAAATGTAGCATGACACAGAGTATTTCTAATGAGAACAGTCTTCAAGGAACCCCAAAAGCTTCTATATTCATTAACAAGTGAAAAAAAAACAGTCAACCTTTAGAAAATAAACTGTTTCACATTCAGGTAAACATCATGTGGCACTTCGTACATAAAATAAATAATAACGAAAACTAACCTACAAAACGTCAAGATATGAATGGACAACTCTGCTTTACAATTTGCTTGTAAATTTCAGTGTGGCAGAACAGGGTGTGAAATCACTTTTGAGCACCCCGACACGAAAAAAATGCTGTGAGGAGGTGTTCATTTTTGTTTTGCTGTGGAAAACATCAAACTATAGACGGTTTCATCCAGCGCCACCGCGCTCTGGCAACGCTGTGCGCCGGCATCCGGCGCCCTTGGGAAACTTCCGGTAGCCGTTCCTTTTGCTCGTTTTTGCTGGTATTTGTTCGCTCGTGCGCTCGTCCTGCGCATATTCTGTGTTATTTTTCAGGTATATCGATATAAGTGCGACTTGTGGCATTCAGTGTGTTGCGTGACGGCGAGTAGCTCTTGGAATCGACTGTTTCCATTACGTTTACTCGTCAACGGTGTTTTTCAAATCTGGGAGCCAGATTTGCTCTGCTCACTTCATCTAAGGTACGTTACTACGTGAAGTAGCCGGACTGCTATAATGCTGAATAATAAAAGTGCTACTGCGCGATTGTTCTGGCCGTATATCGTGTAACTCATGCGAGAGCAGCTCGACTCTCGCTCCGAGCTTGCCCGCTCGTCCAGTTTCTTGCTTTGGCGTGGATCGCCATGCTATGAACATGAGTTAAAATTATTTATCGGGTGCCATGCTTCCGCTGTTTTATTTTAATGTTTTTCGTATCTGGGGCACAAGTGCACTTCTGAAGCTTTACTACCTAGGTACACGTGCACCTTGGCAAAGCGACTCAAGCTATGACGAACGGCGCAGTGGAGGGCTCCGGATAATTTCGCTCACCTGTGGTTCCTTAACGTGCACTGACATCGCACAGTACGCGGTCCTCTAGCATTTCGCCCCGATCGAAATGCGACAGCCGGGACCCAAACGGCGTCTTTCGGGTCAGCAACCGGGTACCGTAACCGCTGAGCCACCACGGCTGCATGTGAGCATTCGTATCGGTATCACAAAGCAGAATCGCAAAACAGTTAGCGATTTCCGTGCATGCATGTAGGAAGTTTGGGCCACATTCTAAAAGCATTTGCGAATTAACTGAGGCCAATTATGGATTGCAGTCTCGTGCCCAAAACTACAGGTTTCATTTTGTTAGAAGTGTGGTAAATTCGTGAACATTAAGTTAGTCCCATTTCAGTCGACCTAGGCTTCTTGCACTAAATGACTTTTGAGAATGTACAGTTATTTGTGAATGCATATTGAAAAGCAGAAACAAGGCATATGACGCAGAAAACATCTGCATGTACACATGCGCAGCTTACCACTTCATCCTCCATCTTGCAGCAATATAAGTGCCATTGCGAAATGCAAGAACGCCCGTGTGATTGTGTTGTAGGGCACGTTAAAGAACCCCAGGTGGTCAAAATTAATCCGGAACCCTCGACTACGGTGAGCCTCATAATCAGAACTGGTTTTGGCATGTAAAACCCCAGAAAGAAGAAAAAAGTCCCATTAAAGTTTTTCTAGTTTTCGGCAGTCCCATTACCTGCCTTGAAGACAACAGTCTGCGTTCATTGCATGTCCTCACTAAGGTGCTCCGCTTGTTGTTCCGGGGTTGAAACTGAGGGAAGGTGTTTGGAAGCCCGGCGAAAACGAAAATCGCACGACATCATCGTCCAGCGGATCGGGCAGCTCTCTGCCTCTAAACATCAGCTTTTGGCAATACCGATCTTTTGCTTTGGTGCTAAGCATCTTAAAGTAGTCGCTCGTCATCTCGACAATATTCACGATGTAGAATCAGCTCATCACAGATTCCACCAAGCAGTGCAAACATCGACACACCGGCCTCACGTCACGCATGCCTTCAAACAACAAAGCCGGAAGTGCCTCTAGCTCTCCTGCCGGAAGTTTCGAAGGGGCAACCAATCAGCGGCAAGCGTGGTTTGTTTGTAAACACTGAAACCGTCTAT
This sequence comes from Dermacentor silvarum, assembly GCF_013339745.2. Taxonomy (NCBI): domain Eukaryota; kingdom Metazoa; phylum Arthropoda; class Arachnida; order Ixodida; family Ixodidae; genus Dermacentor; species Dermacentor silvarum. The sequence goes on from NC_051154.1 coordinate 405,004,890, forward strand.
AAAAGATTAAAGCTAGCATGAAAGCAGTAGGTGGTTCTCTTAAGACACGCTCAATTACACATTACTTACACAATGACAATGTATAAGAGAGAATTGGTAAAAAACAAGCATAAGGAGTTTATCAGATACAAAGGGAAAAAATGTGTTCCATTAAATATGGCATTCAAAGGGGTGATCATAAAATTTTGCAATTCGCTCATGAAGGAAACGATCTGCAATTTGCAAAAAATGTAACACATGTTTCAGATAATTCTTCACACTTCTCTGCTAGCCTGGAAGGTTTCTGATACCTTACACAAGAACTTTATTCTTTCTCATCAAACAATTGCTCTGTGGCAGTTTGCAGTGCATCATCGAATCTTGTTCTCTGGATGGGTTTCTTGAAATTTGGTAACAGAAAAAAAAGAAAAAAATTTTTAAACATCAAATTGGGGAAGGATGCCACATCTAAGTAATTGATGCGGAACCATGGCGGAACTGGAAATCTTATACTGCAATACTGCGACCATGTTTGGCTAAATAAGCTGATCAAAGGATATAAGGAGACCACTGTCTGACTTTCGATTATAGCCAAGTTGCAAAACATTTTGACCGTCCCTTGTAATAGGTACTTTGATCCTTCAAACAGATTCTAGCACTAGGTTATCATGTAGACAGCACAGAAATATGGACTGACTGTCACTCAAGCAAATGCATTTGTTTAGAGACGTAGCGGTTACGACGCAACTCTGAACTTCCACGAACTGTACCATACGATCTTGTGGAAGAACCGCAAAAAGTTTCCGTTTCACATACAGAATTTCTATATGAATCTTAATTTCATCATCTCCAGTGTTTGTGCGTTCAGAAGAAACAATTCGCAAAATGCGTCCAAAGATCCCATTGTGATGTACATAAGAGTTCTTTCTTCGAGACTTGTCCAAGCGGGAGGTGCAAAATCTAAGTGCTCCGATAGCAATTTTTTTGTACTCTAACTCATTTCCTCTCTGCTCTCTTTTTCCTATTAGCAAAACACAGCCCTTTTTTACAACATTTTGTCGAAGGCTGTAACCCTTCACTAAGCACTTACAAGCAGAGTTTATGTCATGGCGTGCATTCTGAGTTGAATTCTCTGACAAAAAATTTGAGATTTCTTGAAGTATGCAGAATTTGTGAATAATTTGAAAATTGACATAACGAGTTCCCTTAACAAATTTTGCAAGAGTCCCATTCATTGCTTCAAATGGAAAAAGAGAATATCCCCACAGTGGACCCCAACGTTTCACGCTTTCGACAAGGTGCAGAAGGAGGTGTGAATTATAAGTCATATATTCCGTCCCATACAACTTTCCATACTCTTGGAGAAATTTTTTCATGTCTTTCTGAATTAAAACAAGTTGATCCATGGAAACTGTTGGCCCGAGAAGGTAGTGCATCATACCTACAAATCGCATCCAATTGCAGTATTCATTTTCTGGAATGTAATTCTTGAGCACAATTGGTGAGTAAAATAGGAGCCAATTTCTCCACTCAGCTGCTTTCCAGTCTTTGATATCCAAAAGGGATCTTGGGAGCCTTGAAATTTTTCATGTTGGGGTAAGCGAAAGAAAGAAGCTGTTGGCATCATTAAACTCCTGACGCAGCCAGAATGACCGGCAGCGCCCTGACTTAAGCCACATCAACATTGTTGCTCTTACGAACCCAGAGCAGACCGCATGCATGTAGTCTACAACAAATCCAACTCCAAATGAAAAAAATGTAAGTAGACTCAACAAACTTGGTCCTCGTATGCCACAGCTCGGGCTTTGTTCATGCTTGGCTTTATGGGCATGGTAGTCAAAGGACTCGCTAGTCCTCCGCTTCATTGCTGAGTCACTAGGTCGATATACACGACAACGTCCACTTCCTTTCTTTACCACCACTCCTGGCTCCTCACACCACGCACAACCATTTAGCCCATTAAATTGGCTCATGTTCATTATGCTCCACCTTGCAACGCTGTCGACAGTACATGGCCCTGGAAAGACTTTTGTTGTGTGATCAATGCCATCTTTGTCTGACCACGTCAGACCATTGCATGAAAGGTGATTCATGGCCTTCACAAAGGGAACCAAGAAACAATTCATGTCTGGTTTTCGGCTGTCGACCCACAGTCCAGCTAAAAGTAAATTGTGGACGCGCTGTTTGTATGGCAGGTCATTTACCATAACAAAAAGAGTCCACATGCTAACTTTGGAGCTCTCAAATAATGGCACACCATCAGTGTTAAATGTCAATGTGATAACACCTGATGTAATGGGCAGCCTATGGTAAAGCATACTTTGTGTTATATCAGCAATATCATAAAGCAAGGCAGCTGGTTCTTTTTTAAGAGGAGCTGTCATTAACAGTTCACGCAGTTGAGTCTCCAAATCTAAGACCAGAAAGAAAGATGATGCCTTCGTCAGTGCCTGAGTGGTACGACCAGGGTTACACTTTGGACAAGACACCTCTGCTGTGTCCGTCAGTTCTCCGAGATAGCTTGTACAGTTGGGGCAGTAAAAATGCTGTACATACATCTTTTCAGCACCACAGAAATGCTGAAAGAAAGAATACTTTGTTGTTGGGTAGGAAGTTCCTGCTGGCAAGTGGGCAGCAATGAGCTGCACCAGGCTTTCAGTCGCTTCCTTTGAGCAGCCATGCCGTAGGCTATGTGCCATCACCATGAGGAAGCTCTCGGCTTTCGTCAGCTTTGCTCCAGCAAACAAAGGTTCTTCCTAAGAAAGGACAAATGGCAATATGACATAAAATGGTATTGCAACAACGACACATATGCATTATAAATAAGAAGGCCTTACTTTTGTAGTTAACAAATTGGAATGAGATGTATACTATGGGGAAGAGGTACGTCTATGTGTCACTCGCTTGTTAATGAAAATGTCTACACTGGCTCACTTCCCTGCCTTTCTTTCCCTTTTCCTCCTTCTTGTAATAAAACATATATATATATATATATATATATAGTAAATTTAATTGTAAGTTTAGGCTAAATTTCATCAAGAGTAATTGACCATGCAGGCCTGATTAATTATATGCCTAATAAATCGGCAGGCACATGGTAAGAGAGAATTAACAGGTGTAGGAAGGCGCGGAGGGAAGAAATAAGTATATGTTATTTAAGCTGTTAAGCAAGCAACAACCCATGGACCAGTCCAGGTTCTAGCTAGCTCTTTGGTGGGCCATTACTGCCGAATAATACGAAATAATGACACGTTGTTACAACTAGCAAAGAAATACCCTCAGAGATTTAAATATAATCATGCCTAGCCACCAAACTGTGAAGCTACGTTCAGCTAGGTTGAGCGCTACCGCGCCCCGCGAGTTCTACAACACCAATCAGAACCTTGCCGTGAATTTTATAACGACACAGTGTTTCACTTAAAGTTAAATCTTGAAAATAAGATAACACCCAACAACAGCGCACGCTCGAAGCGCATAAAGAAGTGCTTACCATTTCACATTTCCAGTTGTCTGAAGATGCCCCATCATCAGAGCGGCCACTTTCACAATCAGTTTCGTCAGATTCAGTAGTGTCAGACGATACTTCGGACGAACCGCTTGAACTTTGCTCATGCGGAGGTTCCAAATCGCTGTCTTTGGGACCTACAGTACCTTCTTGACCTTCGCGTGCGATCTCATCAGCCGAGCTAGGAACGTTTTCCGGGTACGTCTCGCTACTACTTTCAGAGGAGCTGTCTTCACTTGAGCTCCAAACATGCGCCGAAGTAGACGGTCCAGCCGGTGGAGCTCGGCGTTCAAAGCGATATTTTGACCGGCGAGGAACTTCTGCTGCAGGGTCCCAGAGGTACTGGCTATAGTGCCTCTTTCGAGGCATAGGACGGTAGATCTCGTTGAATTAGGCACGAAACAACGCCGTGCTCGCTTCCGAATGTAGCGGCGAGAAGTTGGAGTGGCGCCCTCTACGAGTGACTTCACGGCCAGGACGGCGCTCGCTAGGCTGCTGCGCGCGCTCGTTCCCTTCGTGAATGCTTGGGTATTGGTGGCTCGAGCCGTACTTATTGGATATGCCGGCTTATTTTTACTGTCATGCCTGAACGGCAGTTTCTTCTCCAAAACCGCGAGTCGTGAAAATTTTCGGCGTGGATATTGCAAGCTATGTAGAATTGAAGAGGTCTACTGGTTTTGCAATGCGTATATGCGCAGTGTCTGTCCATAAACCTTGCGTAAAAAGAATGTCTGCAATTTCAACACACGCAGTTGTGTATGATGCTCCGCAAAACACTTAACATTCACTTAGTGCTTAGGAATGAGAGACATTGCATTTTACAAGGAAGAAAAATCATGGCATTGGTATTTGATGTCAAAATTATAAACGCGTGTTAGAAGGAAACTGCACAGCGAATCTTTTATGATGATGAATTCTTATTACTATGGTGAGTTGTTCTAGTCAAATATGGCTACTTTATTAATCCGTAAAAATAAGAGTTAGGCGCGCATATTGCATGAAAACGTTTGCTAATATTTGCACCGTTCTGTGAAACAGGCACCCAGAAAACGCATCGCTCATGACTGTTAACACGACGGCGCGTCACGTATATATATACTTCACGAATATCACGAGAGCAATCACCTAAAAGAAAAGTTTCGTGGTTAAGATCGAGAGCCTATCAATTGCACACGAGAAAACGTTTCATAGTGACCCTCATGCAGTTGCCTTTATCGACATCATGGCACAGCCCTCATGCGCTATCATGCGGTTTGGGCTTACGCAACTAAATCTACCGACTGTGGTTATGGCGAGGTACGTATTATTCGCGAAACCCATCAGTTCACTACAACTTGGAATAGAAACCATGAAGCAGTTCTTTAAGTGCCAATTGCAATGCCTATAGGGTATACTCGAGGCTATACAGCGCAGCTTAGGCTGCGCTGAAGAGGAAAATTCAAACGCCCTCTGCCTCACCATATCTCAATCCTGCGTTGTATAACCCCCTCCCCCCCCCCCAAACTGAGAACTATTCACTTCGTGAGTGCATAAAAGAGAACCTCACGTACCCGCCTCATTGAGAAGACACCAAAAGCCTCAAATGAATTCACTTGATTTTTGACCTCCACAGGGGAATAATGATACCTTCAACAAGCCTCATACTGCTAATGAATGAGGCTTCGGCTTCTTTCGAGCTGCAGCCATACGGTCCAAAAGGCATATCTCACTAAAAAATTTGGGCCGAGCAGCCTGTGTCAGTTCGCCAAACAAATTCGTGATGTCTGTTCCTCAAGAAACAAGCAGAAACGAGTTGAACGTGCCGCACGTAACAGTGAATAAATATTGGTACATACATTCCTTTGCGTATTCTGTAAATAGCTGTAAGCCTTATTTAGCTTTACTTCAAATTACCGCCACTTGAAATTAACCGGTGAAGAACGGCCCAATATTGAGAAGCAGTTAAAGGAACAAGTGGTGCTGGTTGAATCTAAACTGCATTGTCAGATCCTAGTGTTACTACAGAGCGTTTCTGTGAAGAAATGAAATGAAGGAAGGAAAGAGTGCAGAAGGAAATGCAGGGAGGTTAACTAGTTCAGCACAACCGGTTTTCTACCCTACACATGGGGGCGGGATGAGGGGAATGAAAGATGGGGAGGAGAGAGAGAGAGAGCACATAACCCAGCACACTCATCGTCAGTCAGTCCGTCACTCTTGCGTGAAGAAATGAAAAATTATATATTATACTATGAGCTACTCGTCATAAGCAAACACGTTTTAATGGGTTAAAAATCAAGGTAAATTTAGGAGTCATATGTAGGTATGGTATCCTAACAGGATTCTTATGTGCTATGTTTATGCGTTTATGCTTTTATTAGTCACCTGCTATTTATACTTTTTTATTAGTCCCTCAATCTGCAAAGTCTACATCCACGCATGAAAAACACGCAATGGGCTTGTCCGACCTCCTTCGGCTGGCACTGCAGCGTTGCCCTTGAGAAATAAATTGTCGTCTAGGAAATAAGCTTTTTGAATAAGTTTGCGCGAATGAAGACGTCGTAAAATGTATTTGAGATGACCTTCATAAGTATACCAGCACAGGGAACAAACGGAAACACTGCAGAAGGTGCCCGGACAGCGCCCGAACGGCAGCAGACGACAGACGCGAGTGCCCTGACATCGCGCGCTCGCAGCGCCCCTGTAGGTCGTTCTCGGAGAATCCGAAACTACAGTTGCAGAAATGTGCAGCGCCGCATTAGAGTAACAGATGCCATTAACCTAAATAGAATTGAATGTAGCGTAAGTTAAGTACCTAATGACATTCAATACTTTACAAAATTTCATATTATATTTTGTAACGTTAATTAAAAAAGCAATGGCAAGAACTTACGAGCAAACTGCTCATCGGCAGTTGCCTATACGCCGAGCTAATCCCGCCAAAACCAACCCGTGCGGTGCGAAGGTTTTATGCTTGTCCTTATTGTCTCTCAAAATGACTCACATTCTCGTGAAATGGATCGAGGAAGACAAATTGGATGTATATCCCATTAAATCGCTGGCCGACCCGCATGTAGGACTGAGGCTTTTGGAAGACCAGAGCGCATTCAGGGAATTGCGCGGGACGGTTCAGAACGTACGCTGGAGCGCAAGTGACGATCCAGCGCCGGCAGAACTTCTCTACATAGGTCACGAGGAATAAGGATTATAAACAGGGATAAGATGCCTCAGAAAGGCTGGCCAACGTTTCGATAGGAGGACCTATCTTCGTCAAAGGCCTCCTATCGAAACGTTGGCCAGCCTTTCTGAGGCATCTTATCCCTGTTTATAATCCTTATTCCTCGTGTGCTACTCCATTAGTCAGCCATCTCTTTTTGATTTTGGATCTACATAGGTCAGTAGTATCAACTTTCTAAACTGTGCTTTATTTTTGTATTTTGCGTGTGTTATTACAGTACTACGTGTCTGGTGCTTGTTTCAGGTGTGCCACGGCATTTGGAGCGTAAGCGCGCCAAATTGGCCGCAGGTATTCCGATCGCCGGTACCCCACCCGCAGCAGTGGTTGACGAGGCAGCAGCCTCTTCTCGAGTGCGTGTAAGTTGTGTGGTGCACTGCAACATATAATGTGTTTTTACCGTACTTGATGGTGCATGACACAAATGAAACAGCAAGCACTAGCCACAGGAACCGTGCCGCGAGACGTGCGTAACGAAACTTTGTCTATGCGGTGTTCAGTTTGTCACCTGCTGTCGGCCTGTAAAAATGAGCTAGGCTCAATTTTGAAATATGCGTGGTGTTTGGAGCTATTAAGGTAGGCTGGAAGTTTCATTGTGCAGGGAGGAAGTCGACTATAGTCATTTTCCATTATTGTAGCATTGAGGTCATGTGCGTAAAGTTGCACTAGTACAGTAAAATCTGCCTGCAATTGTGAGTTTGTGACTGACCAAAAAAAAGAATTTTTTTTCTCTTTCAAAAGCCAACGTAAACTGCGGCACCGGTAGTATGCTGTGGCAGGAAATATTGTCGCGGACAGAAAAGTGCTTCACAAAATTACTTCAGAAAGACTTTACCACCTTGATTAAAGTAGAACAGTAGTGGAAGTAGAAGGTCAACGAGTGATATGGCATGACGTGGTCTCAATACCTTGTGTAGTTACTAATCTATAGGTTAATTTAACTTCAAGTAGCAGTTTGAGTCACAGCATAAATTGCAGCTCTTGCTATCGATTCCTCATAATTCCATCTAGGAGGTCATGCTTTATTAATTTTCTCCATTAAGTTTACTGGTTCATGTTTATTATTCTGTGTACAAAAAGTGCATGCATTGAGATAGTTAAGCAGGACATAGAGCATGAGTTTGTTTTACATTCCAATTACAGCCAGTACCAGTTACAGTGTCAAAACACACTGAACAGGTGAGGCATTAAATAGAAGGTATTCACTCAATAATGGTGGTCATTGTATTTGTCTATGCTTTCCATCTACCCTGGTAGAGCTTGTTTTAATTCACAATGTGCTTGTTCGTCTCAGATGCCACCTGTATTTTAAAGGCGAAGCATTTCTTGGCGATCATTTGCTACTTTGAGAGTATCTATCTTCACGGTGCTTTTTTTTTTTTTTAGTTGCCCCGCAAGGGCACCTTGAGTATCAAGGTGATGGTGCTTGGCGCCACCACGGACCCTTAGCCCCCATACCGAAGCTGTCATCCGCACCGTGGCGAAAGGTTTTGAGGTGAAGGGTAGAAACCATGAACGGTGGCGGTCGGGGCCATGGTCAAGCTCCGGCCGATGGGCTCTTCGTCTGTGTACCAGGCGACGAGCCCCGGGACCTTCCTGTGAATAAGACGGTGAAACACAGGTGACATTCTAGGAACCGTCGGCATATCCATATCGCATGAGTACTTTTTCTTCCAAAAAACCCGATTGGTCCCTGAAAAGGGGCCGCACCGAAGACATGTTAGACAAAACTCGAACTCAATGTGATCACTTCACACGCTTCCTGATTATACACTCTCTTGTAGACAATGACTGTGTTGCTGCAATGTCCGTTTTTGTTATCGCTAGGACCCTTGAGAAGCTGATAGGCAAAAACTATGAAGCAAAGAAACTGTCATCCGGTGATCTTCTTGTTGAAGTGTCAAAGAAAGATCATTCCGACATCCTCCTCAAGCAAAAGCAGTTCGCCCACTTACAGGTGTCCGTTACCCCCCATCGCAGTCTAAACACAGTTCAAGGCGTCATATCAGAACGTGATCTGATCCGCGAAACAGAATCTGACCTCCTCGATGGCTTCAGAGATCAAGGTGTCATCGCCCTACGCCGCATCACCATAAGGCGGAACGGTGAAGATGTAGTGACACCCCATATCGTCTTGACGTTTAATCGTTCCCGTCTACCAGACGCTGTGAAAGCAGAGTTTATTCACTGCAAAGTCCGCCCCTATGTCCCAAACCCGAGAAGATGCTTCAAGTGCCAGAAGTACGGACACGGATCCAACACATGTCGCGGAAAACTCACCTGTGCAAAGTGTGGTGCTCACGAGCATCCAACCGAAAGTTGCAGTGCCACTCAAACAGAATGTCCCAACTGTCATGGGCCGCACGCTGCGTACTCGCGAACCTGTGAAATGTTTCAAAATGAGAAAAAAATAATTCAAATCAAGGTAACCGAAAACATAACATTCCCTGAAGCCCGGAAGAAGCTCTCGCTTCTCTCCGCAAGATCCTACGTTGACGCAGCGCGCCGGGGGGCCGGGCGGCGTCTAGTTACGGTGGGCACGCAGTACAGCTTTGCTGATGCGCGCCTTTCTCGGCCCCCCAGCAAGCAGCCATCGGCTGCACCAACCTTCCAAGTTCCAGAGGTCAACTTCTCACACTCCTCTGGAACAACACAGACAACTGAGAGGGAGTCTACCCTTCTTGACAAACCCTCATCCGCTTCCGAGTCTCCGCCGGAAGCAATGGAAGTGACCCCGGGATCCTCGGTGTCTCCGACGCTGAGAGAGTCCCCCAAAGAGAGGCGGAGTTTTCTAGACCGCCTCAAACAGAAAAAACATCCGCCAGTCAAGCCGCCTAACAAAGGCGGTGACACTTGAATAACTCGTCCCCTTATCACTCGCAAAAATGGCTGCTGAGAGCATTATACACTGGAACTGCCGAGGGCTACTCAGGAATCTGGATGACATATATGAAATACTTGCACAATACCAACCAAACATACTTTGCCTCCAGGAAACACACTTAAACCCAACACGCACAAACTTTCTCAAAGAATATGCAGTATACCGGAAAGACAGGCAAGGCACTGCCCACTCATCGGGTGGCGTCGCTATTGTTGTGCAGAACACAATTCCCTGTCAGAGTATCACACTAGTTACTGATTTAGAGGCAGTGGCAATACGGGCTCTAACTTTTGGTAGAATAATAACTGTATGCTCCCTATATATTCCTCCGGACCATCACCTATCCGTCCAAGAATTTGAAAAACTTATTGACCAGCTCCCGGATCCATTCATGTTGGTTGGAGATTTCAATGCACACCACCCACTATGGGGATGTTCAAGAGTTGATTCCCGAGGTGCACTAATCGAAAAATTTCTATTGTCCTCCGGTTCCTGTATATTTAATAAAAAAGACCCAACATATTTTAATTTAGCACAACTCATACACAGCAATAGACCTTGCTATTGGCTCTCCGGTGCTCTTGGCAACCACTGAGTGGGCTGTTATCGATAATCTGTACGGAAGCGACCATTTTCCTGTTTGCTTAAAACACACAGGAAACATAAATATGGTTGTAAATAATCATAGGAAATTTAAAGAACAGGCTGCTGATTGGAAGAAGTTCCGAGAACTCTCAAAACTGCCCAGTTCTCCAATCGTAGACCTAGGGATAGACGAATTACAATCCATGATCACTCTGCATATTATAGAAGCCGCACAGAAGTCAATCCCACAGACATCAAATAAGACACAAAACCAACGTAGGCCATGGTGGAATGCGGAGCGCAAGAATGCCCGTGAGAACCAAAACAAAGCATGGTCGAAATTCCGCAGGTATCCTACAGTTAACAATTTAACAGACTTCAAGCGTGCTAAAGCAAATGGCAGGCGTATCCGACGTGCATCCAAACGGGAAAGCTGGCAGTCATTCCTCTCATCTGTAAACTCCTACACAGATACACATAAAGTGTAACAACAGACTTAGAGCACTTCAAGGGCGCAGTGCTCACCCAGTGCCTCTGGTCAGCACTGCTGGTGATACACCGGAACACCAAGCAGATGCAATAGGTCAACATTTTGAATATATTTTCAGCTCAGCACATTATACAGACTCCTTCATGCGACACAAGCTAGCGGAGGAGCGGAAACCTATCCGTGATAAAAGGCCATCCACAGGAGGGTACAATAGCCCTTTCACTATGGAGGAATTGAAGGCGGCTCTGGGAACATGTGGCAACTCAGCAGCAGGCCCAGACAGGATTACTTATGGCATGCTCAAGCACATACATGAACACACCCTTATAAGCATCCTCTTTCTGTTTAATAAGATATGGTCCTTTGGGCGCCTACCCAAAGCCTGGAAAGAGGCTGTTATCATACCAATCCTCAAACATGGAAAGGAAGCCACGCTTGCAGCAAGTTACAGGCCCATTGCCTTGACTAGTTGCTTGTGCAAGGTGTTTGAAAAAATGATAAACCGCCGCCTCGTTTATTTCCTTGAATATAACGGCCTTCTTGACCAACGTCAAGCTGGATTCAGGCCTGGTCGGTCGACAACTGACCAGCTTGTAGCATTTGAATCTTATGTCAGGGATGCCTTTATCCACAAACAACATTGTCTTTCTGTATTCTTTGACCTGGAAAAAGCTTATGACACGACCTGGCGTTATGGCATTCTCCGTGATCTGCATTCTCTTGGAGTCTCGGGAAACATGCTCAATACTATAGAAAGCTACCTCTCCGAACGCACCTTCGTGGTTCGTCTTGGAAATGCTCTATCGAAGCGGTTCATACAGGAGAATGGCGTTCCCCAAGGTGGCGTTCTCAGCTGCACGCTTTTCATAGTTAAAATGAACTCTCTAAGAAGTGTGTTGCCCAAAACTATCTCTTACTCTGTTTACGTTGACGATGTCCAGATCAGTTTCAAATCCTGCAACTTGGCCATCTGTGAACGGCAAATTCAGTTGGGGGTAAATAAACTCTCAAGCTGGGCAGACGAAAATGGGTTTAAATTCAACTGTGGCAAAACCGTCTGTTTACCTTTTTCTCAGCAGCGTGGCATTAGGCCAGACCCCAACATCACACTGAACGGTCAGACCATAGCCGTTAAACAAGATCACAAATTCCTAGGCGTTGTGGTAGATAAAAAGCTCACCTTTGTTCCACATATCAAGCAGTTGCGATTGAAATGCTTGAAAGCATTGAACTTACTAAAGATCCTCTCCCATCAGTCATGGGGTACAGACCGTGACTGTCTGCTGAACCTTCTGAATAGCGTTGTCCTATCACGTATTGACTATGGCTCGGTAGTGTACGAATCAGCATCAAAGTCTGCGCTAAAGATGCTTGACCCCGTGTACCACCTTGGGCTCCGTCTGGCCACTGGTGCTTTCAGAACTAGCCCAATAGCCAGCCTGTATGTTGAGGCGAACAGATGGTCACTAGAACGACGAAGGCAGTACACAAGCATAGTGTATGCCACTAAGGTGCTCTCTCATGCAGAGCATCCATCTGGTGAACTCTTGCAGGACACAAGCAACACCCAGTTGTTCTTGAGACGACCATCAGCAACGCCACCATATCCCGTTAGAGTCGCGTCACACATTGAAAGCCTGCAGATACCGGCCTCCAACCTCCAGGTGGTGTCCCACAAAGACGCCATTGCGCCCTGGGAAATACACGCTGTTCACTGTGATATGTCATTTCTTGAGGTGGGCAAACATGGGAATCCGCTCGCAATAAATCAGCACTTTATGTACTTGCAGGCAAAATACAGGTGTGCAGAGTATTACACTGACGCCTCTAAGTCTTCAGCTGTCGCATGTGCCGCACATGGCCCACAATTCTCCGAATCGAAAACAATGAACGAACATACAAGCATATTTACTGCAGAATGCTGTGGCATCCTCCTAGCCGTAAAGCACATCCTACAGAATAAACAACCAGCCTCCATCATATATACAGACTCCCTCAGTGCAGTGACTGCGTTGTCATCCGGTAAAAAGCATAAAAATCCAATAACCAATTTCCTTCTTAAATGTCTCATGTCGGCTCACAAATCTAAACTTAAAATAACACTGTGCTGGGTACCGGGGCACTGCAACATAGCTGGAAATGAGGTAGCTGACAGACTTGCGCAGTCAGCTGCTCTCCGTAATTCTATTGACATAGATAATATACCCTACGAGGACCTCAGGCCACAGATTAGAAACAGAATTCGTAGGCAATGGCAAGAAGAATGGGATGGAGCAACTGAAAACAAACTGCACACAATAAAGCCATTAATAGGAAGATATGCTACCGAGAAACGCGACAGACATAAAGAGGTTGCACTATGCAGGCTTAGAATAGGACACACACATGCAACACATTCACATCTGCTAAACAGTTCTCCAGCACCGCACTGTCCAAAATGTGGTGATCGACTGTCCGTCATCCATGTTTTAATCATGTGCAAGAGGCTAGAACCAGATAGGAGACGTCACTTCCCAGAACTGTACAGAAACCAAATACCTCCGCACCCGTCCTTCTTTCTCGGCGACTACCAAATGTTTTCATTAAAAAGAGTTTTTAAGTTTTTAGCGAGTGTAGGCTTCCTACGTGCGATTTCATATTTCCATTGAACTCAGCCTTGTCTCATTCCTGAGGAAATGGCTGAGATTTTTTATCTCACATGTCAGGCGCTCCGCACTCCTTGCCCTGACAAGGACTGTTGCTGAGGCTGCCTGACCTTGTAAATGTCATGCGCTTTGCCCATAATCATCAAATGTAATCATTACTCAATTATTTTAGGCCCTATACACCACTGTTTTTTATCCTTATCTTTTACTGCTTACTAACCTGAGTCGACCATCAACCTTGTGTTTGGCGCTCTTTGGCCTCAGTTGCCCTTGCGCCATAAAAATCTACCACTAACTAACTAACTTTTTTTTAGTTGCACCAAATTTTTAAAATTAGAAAAATGTTAATCTTGGTCACGTTATGTTTACCATTCGAGTGTACGGATTGGCGGCCTCTAAATACAGAGCAATTTCCGCACTTACGTGCGTAATTAGCGAAGTTACGCTAATTAACTTTCTAATTATCAACAATAGGTGGCTACAGCAAATCAGTACTTTGGGGCCCGTCCTCGACACTACCTGGCCCAACGATAAAATTATGAATAGCGGAGTTCATGTGGGAGCTACGCGAACAATTAGTTCCTCTTGGCAGGCTGCTTGAAACTGAAACTGGCCGCAAAACGAGCGTCTCTGTCGTCGATGTCGCCATCCCCCGGCCTTTCGTCACGTCTCCGACGTCACCGCCGGTCCGGCCCAACGAGCAGCTTGCGTTATCTCCTTGCTGTCTGCGGCGTTGACCTAACGCTTCAATGCCGGCGGGCTGCAAATTTACTTCATCATTCCGTCGGGCGCACGTAACCCTGTAGCGCTAACCCCGCTCCTTGGGCTTTTAGATACTGCAGGCACGGCGTCATATCAGTCTGTAGCGTCGACTGCGAACGCCGCACATAGCAAGGAGATAACGCAAGCTGCTCGCGGGCCTGACCGGTGCTTACCTCGGAGACGTGACGAAAGGCAGGGGGGCGGCGCTATCGACAACACAGACGCTCTTTTTGCGGCCAGTTTCGGTTTCAAGAAGCCTGCCTAGGGGAAATAACTGGTCGCGTAGCCCCCACATGAACTTCGCTATTCAAAATTTGATCGTTGGGATAGGTAGTGTCGAGGACGGGCCCCAAAGTACTCTTTGCTGTAGTCACCTATTGTTGATAGTTAGAAAGTTAATTAGCGTAACTTCGCTAATTATGCACAAAGTGCGGAAATAGCTCTGTATGTAGAGGCCGCCAATCTGTACACTCGAATGGTAAACATAACGTGACCAAGATATGTATCTTTCTAATTTTAAAAATTTGGTGCAGCCAAAAAAAAAAAACACCCTGTATCTATCTAGCCGCCTACGTTTTTGTGCTCTTATGGTCGTTTCGTTAACTTGGTATGTACCAAAATTGGCATACTATGACAAGAGTATATTACGAACACAAATGATATGTCACGACATGTAGGTCATGAAACAGCTGTCTATGTCTCGGTGCTCTCATGGTCGTTTCGTTAACTTGGTAGGTACCAAAATTTGCGTACTATGACAGGAGTGTCATTTTTGCTCAGTCATGGTCATGACTTCTACCATAATCCTTTAATGTTTTCTTCACTTAGTACCCACGTCCGAACCCATTTAAGTGGTTTTTTTAGTCTTACCCTTTTCGCTGGGTCATTGTCATGACCTACATGACACACATGTCATTAAATTAAATGACATGTGTGTCATGTAGGTCATGACAATGACCCAGCGAAAAGGGTAAGACTAAAAAAACCACTTAAATGGGTTCGGACGTGGGTACTAAGTGAAGAAAACATTAAAGGATTATGGTAGAAGTCATGACCATGACTGAGCAAAAATGACAATGGCTCAGCGAAAAAAGATTAATAGTCAAAAACCACTGAAATGGGTTTGGACGTGGGCAGTAGGTTAAGGAAAAGGCTAAAGGTTGATGGTCAAAGTCAGTCATGAGCATGCCTAAGGCTTTCACCTTAAGGTCTCTTAGGTGTAGCTAAATGGACTCTTGAGGACTCGTGACATGAACATCATGACATGCATGTCATGTAGGTCATGAAAGAGCCGCCTACGTCTTGGTGCTCTCATGATCGTTTCGTTAACTTGGTAGGCTCCCCTCCCCGCACATTGCTTCGCATAATATCGATTCCCACAGGGCGTGGGATCTGCTGGCTTTTTTTCTCCGTACATTTTCTGCTCCTTGCTTGCTTAGTGGCATGGTAAGTGGTGATCCGAACAAAGGTTTGCAGGAAAGTAGAGGCTTGCAGTGATCTACAGGTGCTTTAATAAGGGATGTCTCTGGAGCCAACAATTTGTACAGGGGCCTTCCTCTGGACAAAGTTTTCTGTCGTAATGATGACTTTTGTTGAAATGTTGACTCGAGACATCCTTTGTATGACTACCGTATTTATTCGCCTTTTTTTTCAGAAATGTTACCCCTAATTATCTACCAACCTATATTCTTGATCAAAGAATCTCGAGCTATATTCGTGATCAAAGCTAGCAAATGTACCGAGCTAATGGAGTTCCACTGTGGAACAAGGCCGCCGCCCAAGCAGCGAGAGTCAAGGCCACAAACCCGAATGCCCCGGCATGCATGTTGATACATTACGTTGAAGCTGCAGTCACGCAAAACAAATATAATGGAAATAGGAAATTTGCGGCAGTTAGAAATCCAACAAAAGCAGTAGCGTAAATAATAAGTCACAATGTTCCTGGTTAAAGAAACACACTTGTTTATTTGTTGTCAGTTTGTTTTCCCTTTGCGGTGCCATTTTGCGATCATGTCTACGTGACGGTTTGCATTTGCTGTTGCGTGGCTGTGTGACGATGTCACGTCGGCAGAACTACACCGCTGGCTTAAAGTGTCCAGGGGTACCTTTTGCCGAGAACTCCAACAACTTCGCCACTCAGTGCAAGTTCGTCATGAATGAAAAGCTGATTAGGGGTTGGAGGAAGCAGCGGGAGCAACTTTTAACGCGCAACGGGCGGCGTCGTGCTTTTCGCGGCACAGCAATTGGGAGGCATGGTGCTCTCAAGAAAGAACTGAGGCTTCATGTAGAAAACTTTCCTGGCAGTTCTGACCAGTATGTGGCTTGTGGCAGCGACTAGCTGAGCCGAGCATATTGTAAATAAAGGTGTGTCATGTTCCAATCTTTTCTGTTTCTCAAACGATATGGGTCGACCTATATTCAAATAATTTTTTTTAATTTCCCGGAGAGCATAATATATAGGGGTCGACCTCTATTCCTGCTCGACCTATTTTCGAGTAAATACGGTCTAGTAAGTGGCGATGGAATTCGCTAGGGATGCACATACAGAAATACATGTGACCGCACTCGATTATCTGCCGGCAGCCAAGAAACATGGCAAAATGGTGAGCACAGCCAACAGAAGCAAATAAGTGACAAGCTATCTTGACACCGGGGGTCAACAACAGATGTCACTGATGTAGCATGCAGCTTGCAAGCTCTAGACAGCTGTGTCGACGTCTGTACAGCAGCCATAAAAAATTAGTCTTGTCAGAGAGAAGCCTCAAGACAAAGTGTAACTGAGCCTACATGTACTTGCAGTCTCATTTTTAATACAAATGGCCGGTAGTGGCCTCTGGTCTATTAAACACACAGGGGCTTCATGCAAAAAAACATCAAAAATCACTATTAGCAGTCCGAGTGTCTACTTCGCACCCTGTGTCGATCAGCAATGCTGCTTGTGCATGGACCGCTATCCTGTTCATGTTCATTATATTATGTCTAATGCACAGTAATAAGTGTTTTTTGCTATGTGACTATTACCATTGTTTAGCTTCATGAAATTGCACATTTCAGGAATTACAGGACACACCATGCTGCACCTGTTCAAAGCGTGTGCAGGAGCTTGAGGAAGAGAATGAGCTTCTGAAAAAGTGTTTAGATTTGTCGGCACTTGCGAAAGGTAATTTGATGAACATTTGCTTACATATTTATGAGTACATGATGAATGCTGCTTGTAGCTAGACGGCATGTGTGTGTTTGTTGAGTAGTTTGCTGTCATGGTGTGGAAACTACATATGCCCTACCCATAGGAAAAAATATTTCGAGGTTTTTTAGTTGGCTGGTCTTTCTGCAATTGCATTGAGGCAGCTTTAAAGGAGCCATGACATGGTTGTCCAACTATTCTCAATTTACCACCATTAAAATAGAGGGGCCAATGTGCACCAAAGAAAAAAAGAAAATGGGCGCTTATCGCACATTTTAACCCGAAATGTTAACTTGAAATCTTTTCCCCTAAGTCCCTTCCATCGACAACGACCACCACTTTGTCCTGGCATTTGCGACATCAAGAAGTGCAAGGCTACTCCTTTGTCATCTGTTTTCAGATTCCAAAGCCATTTACATGCCATGTTGAATTGCTTTTGATACGCTCTTGCACATAACGACAGAGCCAGGGTGTTGCCAATATTTCATGCGAGGAAAAGCACATAAACCAGAGAATGCCTGCACAAACTATTTTGGGTGACAGCTGAGATGCATATGGGGAAGTACCCTGCACAATACCACTCACAATTACCATTCAGAATACACTTTGTTTCGTCACTTGCCAGTGCTGGCAGGTTGCTGTATGCTTTAAATGTGATATGACAATTTCATTTTCAAATTTTCTGTCACACTGAATGTGGACGAATTTTGCCAGCTTGTTGTAAGACATATATTGTTTGGTAGCGACCTGCAGCCGCGAGTGAAGACCTCCACCGTGAGGCTATCTGATCGGTGACTGGGTTATCTAAACACACTTGTGTAGAAGAGCTCTACTGACGCTCTGGAATCGCCAAAGTCCAGGACACCATTCAGGCTAGAGCAGGAGTCGCGCATCGTTGGGAGTTTCACCAGGGCTGGCTGAGTGCTGCTCACTTTTGATGGGTTGAACATGGCTTCCTTGCCAAGCAGCAATGTTCCCCTTTCTACCGGGACACCACTATAACAATACAAGCAGCTGTGATGTCACAGGGCATTAATGAGACAGCGACATGAGCACAACAGAGAAGAATGAGCCGATTGAGCCACGTGGTTGACTGAGACCCTGGAGTGGTATTTACAGACATGTCCTGGGACCCCACGTTTTGTATACCTGCCCTCTCCTTTGTGGCTACAGTTCTTACTGACACACAGCTATAGCTTCAGCCACCACCCATGACCAGATCTTTCAAATTGCAGGCAAAAAACGGAAGACACTTTGTCGAGACTAAAGTGTGAAATGGCGGAAGCGTGACACCATTGCCAATGGTGATTTGGGGCGTCGGAAACACCACAGAGGCACACAACTCGCAGCTTGCAACAGTGACACCGCGTTCCAATGCCAACACCGCGTTCTGGGAGACCCACTGCGTGACTCTATCTCTCTCGCTCTCATAGCTCGCAAAACCTCTACCTCGCAGAGCAAGAGTGTACAAACGCCCCAGCTGTGGACGAAGACGACGACGCTTGAACACAATCATAGTTCGCATAAATGCATTGCCTGCAGGCGTGACTGTATAGCCTAGTGGTTACGACGCTCGCCTTGAGAGCGGGGGTACGCTGGTTCTAATCCCGCCTCAGCAAGAAATTTTCTTTTCTTTCTTCGTAGTTTCTTGCTACGCGAGCCAATCAGGAGGCGCACACCTGTGCCTAGCGACAGTGTCGTAACAACAAAGAGGTGACCAATCAGGAGGCCGGAAAGCTGTGACAGTATCTGCTAACGGCAGATGAATTTGACAATGAGCCATTAAAGGCTTTCGCCTTGATATACTGGGCCTGGTAAGTGCTGCTATCCATTGCAGAGCATCAGCCACAAGATCTACGGCAGCAGTTTAGTGTACACAGACTCAGCGGAGGCTGTGAAAGCTTTGGCTGGCCCACTGGTCAAACACTTGTCGCTTTGTGGTCTATCACATCAAGCTTTTGGCTAGAACCATATAGTGTAGGGCTGGCGGGCACAATATCTAAGCGCAGGTGGACAGGGTCCTCGGGCACGTGGGCGCAGCGGGAAACGGCACTGCCCATGGAGCAGCATGTGTGCTTCTGAGAGTCTTATCTTGACCACGACTACCTGGTTGTTGGACCACTCGGAGGTATGCGAACACTTCAAGCAAGAGGCCAGGTGATGCTTACACTCAACCATACCACCAAAAAACCACGCCTTGCCTCATGGTCTGCCACGCGAAGGGCAAATTCCCGTACACCAGGTGCAAGCTTGTGCCACCTAGACTGGAGGTACTACTTGCAAAATGGAGGCACTTTTGGGGGAACTCCTTCGATGATACCCATGCGATGGTGTTTATATAGACGGCAATGTTCTAACCATGTATGGGTGTTGTCCTATAGATGACTGCCCAAATATTAGACACTTGTGTAAATGTTCAGGCCTCGATATAATCCGGGATAAATGCAAGCCCAAGGCTGTGGGAACCCTTAACGACTGGCTATACTGTGCAGGCGACACACGCGGCAATCTAATTGCGCTGTGGAACTTTGTCAAAGAGGCTGGCCTGCAGGGTCAATAATAATATTGATGTACTCTTCCCTTCACCCCATTAAGGCCTCAGGTCATTATGAGTGATTAAAGATGTATTCCTCCATTCATTCATATCGTTTAGCATGCAATGCATAATTCAAGCTAGAAAAGGTTGTTAGTTAGTTAAATTGGGTTTTATGGCGCAAAAGCGACTTAGGCTTTGCTGTGCCAGTCACAGGGTGGTAAAGTGATGGCACCTTTAAGGTTATGCGGCCACTCTTCAAGTACCCAAGTTCCATATAAGAGGGCATCTTTCAATTTAATTTTTGAGAGGGCCCTACACGCTCCTTTCCTTATTTAAAAATTATACTTGTACCTTTCTTAATTGAAAAGTAGGACTAATTTGTAGCCATACTCCATGTGAAATTGCAAGAAGTCGATACACCTTTACAATTCGGTTTCGCATTGGTAACAATTTCTTTACTTTCTTTGCATCATACTATGTTTTCAAGTTGTAGAATTTTGCTCCATGTTAACTGGGCAGAGGCTCCGACAAGGGGGCTGTGCGACATCTGGTGAAATGCATTTGTATACATTATGCTGGGTGTCTGCCAAACTTCATCCTCGAGTTCTATGACATCTTCTGCTACTTTCACTATAGAAACCAATCGAATTTAGATATCTTGAGACAAAAGAACTTAAACTGTACCTATGAAAAGCTTGCCTAATGAATGACCACTGTCATTCCTTTAACCATTTCAGTGCCGAATCTCTTTAACATGCAATCTTTTTAACATGCAATGCGTAATTTAAGAAAAAAATTTGGTGTCATGGCCTTTGTAAGAAGGTCCTGTTCTTTTGATGCTTTTAACTGATTAGTTTGAATATGTGGAGAATAGAGCTGCAAATTCATGAATACCTTGCATTGAGGTACCTCACACTTATCGAGAGAGGAAAGAGAATGCTGATTTAAGAAACGCAAATGCTGGCTTAAATGCTCCTCTGGCCTAGTACTACATTGTGCGAGAGTAAGGAGAGAAAAGTATGGGGTGATGATTGGTGTAAGAGGACATACAGATATAATGTTAAAAGGTTCAATACCAGCACGGACTTTTCGAGCATTCAAGAAAATTAAGTACTTCTATAATTTAATTAGCTGCTTAGTAGATGTTTCTTGGCCATTTATTGTTTGTGCTCATTTACAATCGACAATCTCTAAGCTACGGTGGTCCTTTCGTTAAAAAATGTTTAAATAAAAGCTGCCCTGTGTTTAAAGACCAACTGAACCATACTGTTACTTTGGGTAAATTGGCAATAAATGTATAGTACATTCTATTGAAGCAACTTTGGCAAAGCTGCAGAGCTGGTAATTGTGTAACTTTATTTTTGGAAGCCTGTACCTAAATGGGCACTGAACCAGCCCTCGAGCTTTGAGAAAAAACAGTCCACGGACAGCATATGTTGCTGTGAACATCTCAGCCAAATTTTGCAGTCGTGCGCGTTGCGTGGAGCTTGCAAGTGGAGCGCCAAGTCAACTTTTTCTCAAATGCTCTTTTGCACAGAAGCCTTCTCACTCTTGTCGGTCTGCCTTATTTTGTAATATTGCAGATTCCCATGCATGGCTGCTATTGGCCAATAGCTGACTTTAGCCAAGAAGGGTGTTTGGATTAATGCGCTTCCTCCTAATTTCACTGTGTATATTATTGAAGCATAGACAGGCTGAAGTAAGCAAAAATCTGCTTTCAAATTTTGATAATAATTGCATACTTCCCAAAGAAGCCGACTATCGTCTACTCATGCTCGGCCACAGCCGCCCGCGCAGAAATGAAACTTTGGCCACCCTGCTTATCGGTGTCATAGCTGTGGGGTCTCGCTTATTTCTACTAGTTTTGAACACTCAGCTAGCCTCGAACCACGTGAAACTTAAGGTCAGACCACATGCACTCTTGCCAGCATGCGCTCACTCCTGGCTGCTTCTGGTTAGACACCTTAACAGACTTCGCTTCATTTTGATTTATTTGACAGCGCTTCAAAATGCGGAAGTTGGATGTGGCTGCTATCCGTTGGTCAAGTCGGAGCAGGACAAAGCCCATCCACACCACGAAGCACGGCAAGACTTGAGCATATGAGCGCCTGTTGTGCGCCAAGTAAATGTTGCGCATATGCACTACACAGTGACTACAGTTGCATGTAGCTACTGTCTGCTGCGAGGTGTTGCGACGAGTCCGCTCACTGAGGACAACTGCGTTTGGCACGTCGTAGGTTCCAAAATCAGAAAGAAGTAGTGGTGTCTACGTGAACATGCAAAATTAAATTTGAGCTGCGTGCCACGTGGACGTTCAGTAGGCGGAGCATTGTGGGCATGCTCTTCACCGCTGTAGTGTTTGCAGTGCTAGGCATTGAAGGAGCATGAGCACCAAGGAAGGGATGTTTGATTGCCAATAACTCCGCTACTGCTAAATGTATTAAAGTATTTTTTTGCAACAAAGTACTTCTGAAATAGTCTATTTTAAATTGACATGCATTTCTCCACTTCGATAAAAACTGGTTCAGAGCCCCTTTAAGCACATGTGCACGCACCTCGTGGTTAGCAGATATGTAAATCCCTGTGCGTCACCTCCAACATTTTTCCATGCATCGCAGGCGGCACCTAATCTTGGAGGTTATGCCAAGGAATCACGTGCTACGAGTTATGCCTCACTTTCAACCAGCGATAATGGTAGCATTTTTTCAGTATCGGTATCAATAACGTCTGCTTTTGCAAGCCTTTTGTGATGCCTTCACTTATATTTAAAATATAAAATTTTGCATGGAGATTGCTATTAAGCTAGGCTTTTCGTGTTGCCCAAAAGTTTGTTACAGTTGGCTTTTTAAAAACTGGTAGTACAGTGGTATTTGTATTGAGCTATTTATGCTCTTTGCAAGTGCGTAAAAGTTGTGCCAGCAGCTGCGCTGCTACAAGCTAATCTTTTTTGCTCCAATAGCAGGAATTGTTAAATTTCTCTGTCCATTACAGACGCCGCCAAAATGGTCAAGCGTCTGAAGTTGATGACAGAGGTTAAAGAGAGAGAGCAAGCTGTGGTGCCCAGTGTTAAGGTATCCAGCACTTGAATTGCATTTGTAGTAAAATTGTTTTCCACATTGATTATAGAGGAATGAACAGGGGACTACTGCATTGCAATAGCTTAGCTGTAATTTTTTTTTCACATTCGACTGCAAGCAGACGAGGCTTTTCAAACAAATTGAACTTCAGTAATTTGCAGCCACATGCCTGGAATGGTAGGTTATTTGTACTTTAAGATCTTTGTATGTATTCCCATCGTGATCTTTGTGATCATAGTAATCTTTAAGATCTTTGTATCCTTTCCCATAGTGGCACCCTAAGGCTTACACATAGTAATGCACCCATTCATGCATATTCCTTGTGCGTCGGGCGGTGTGTGCTCTACTTTAGTACCATAACCCAGTTGGATTGTTGAAGTTGTTGTGTGTCCTTTGTTGGAAGATGCACAAATTGGAAGTACTGAAAGCGCTGCTGCATACTAATACATAGCAACATTCTCCGTGCCAGAGGTTCATAGATTTATATCTAGACGAAAATAATGTTCCTGTGTAATTATACCACTGGTATGATCTGTTTTACAAATCAGGCTTAGATCTGTGGGTTCTGGAGCAATGCTGTATTACTCTCTACAATTGATAATCATACATATAAGGTTCTCTTGTTCTTGCCACTTGCACTTCACTTTTGTTGTGTGTGTTTTAACAACTCAAACCGCTACAGCTATTATTTAAAGTAGTCGCATGATGCTTTCAAGATTTTGTTTTATGTGTCCTGGACCTTAAAATCTTGGAGACATATTGGCAAGCGTCAAAGCACCCTAGATAATTGACTTCTTTGAGCCAGTTTCGATTTGTTTTTCCCAGGAGATGTACGGGTCCTCACATTTTGACACAGAAGGTGTTCACATGGGAGAAGGACATTGCAGCAATTTGGCACTTGCTTCAGCTCACTCAGTGGTTCGTTATCCTGCTACATTTGACTGCACAAAACAGCATAGCAGACCAAGTGAGCCAAATTGGTTGTGATAGCGTCGCAATGCTCTGCTACCACATGGCCACCTTCTGCGTCATGATGTCAAGACACATACACCTCCTGGGAAAGAAAACTGAAACCGGTTCGTCAAAACGCTGTTATAGTAAATTTTTAGGGTATTATTATTATTATTTAAACATTATGCAGCACTATCGAGGTCTGGGACCTTCATTTAGCCCAAGAAATGAAAATGTCGTACCAGTACTCACTCAGTCCAGAACTCCAAATTTTTTCTTCCCACAAGTTATTTAACTACCCTGCAAGATGCAGGCAGGGCCCCTCTGGGTCAGTCAATGCATACTATCTTCCATACTGGTGATCCCATCGTAATGAAAATCAGTGGTGCATTTATCCTATCATTGAGCCAAGTGTATACCTTGTTCTTTATTAAGGGGACACTAAAGACACCCTAAATCAACCTAAACTGATGAAGCATCTTTTCAAATCTTCATTTCAGATAATTTCATGAAACTAGGTTGATTATTAGATAAGAAAATGAAGCTCAATGTTTCCCAAAACTCTAGCGCTGATGCCTCAATTGACATCATGGATTTCAAGTGCTCTTACGAACTTGGGTCGTTTTGGCCCAGTAAATGTTCTTGAAGCTTTCTATTTTCCAGCTTTGGCTCTTTTATAGTACAATCAGAAACGGCTTTATTTGTAAAAGAAAAAAAACTAATCCCAAGCAGACACCATCGAAATGTGACGTCAGAGCAAGCTGGTGCGAGAACTTGAAGGCAGCAGTGCCACCAATATTTTGTCTTGTGCCTTTTAGAGATAACTGTGCCTCTTGTCACAGTACCCGTGAATCTTTTTTTATTGTGGAAAGGTCATTTACAAATACGTCTGAAATTATTCCCTTTAGTGCTGATCTGCTGTGGTTGCTTAGTGGCTTTGGTGTTGTGCTGCTAAGCACAAACAAGGTCATGGGATCAAATCCCGGCTGTGGTGGCTGCATTTCAACGGAGGCGAAATGCAAAGCCATCCATGTACCGTGCACTGGGTCCAATTTAAAGAACCCTATGTAGTTGAAATTAATCCCGAGTCCCCCACTACGGCGTGCCTCGTAATCAGATCGTGCTTTTGGCACGTAAAATCGCAGAATATAGAATTTAATTTCTCTTTAGTGCTCCTTTAAGCTGTAGCATTCATTACCTCTGCAAATATCACCCTCAAGGTGTCCTCCACAAATATTTAACAAACATAGTAGATATGTTTCTACAAAAGGTGAGGCATATATGGTTACTGTCATGGCCTCATTAGTTGTAATGCACCACAGATGGTCTTCAGTTTCTCCAGTGTTTCCTTTCACATGAAAAAAATTAGCAGTGCTGCCAGCCTTTGGAGTTGATTGGTGATGCTAATGCGATTACCATTCTTTCTTACATTTGGTGTTTAATTAGTGATGATACTTGATGAGGCTTCTTATGATGGTGAAACTAACGAGACAGAATTGTGAGACATTGGCGAGGGATACTTGCTTCTTAAATTTGTGCTTGTGCAAAAACCTGGGTCCACTCTGATCTGGTGCAGCCTGTGCTTTACGAGTTCATTCATTTCATTGATGAGGTGGTGGTTGGCACACCCTGCCTTTGTGGCTTATGTACACTTTGTACAGCTGAGTAGAATCTCAGATTACTTCTAGGGCACAGCAAACGAATCCGATGTGTAGTAATTACGTTATTGCTGACAGTCTTCCTTTTCACGTCCCTACTGATGTTTACCGACATAAGCAGCAGTTACCCAAGTTGGAGCAAAAGAGGTTCATTAAGAGCGGCAAATTCCCAGGGTCACGTAGCCAGTGACCCAAGCTGGTCCAATGACTAGTTATGAACCATTTTCTCTCAGCATAGTAGACCATGGACTATCCAGTAACCCAAGTTGACAGGAAAACGGTTACACATAGGCACCCCAAAGTATGTGAAGTATCCTAAGAATATCTGAGTTGCCTGAATGTTTTGGATACTTTGGTTTACTTATATTTATCTTTTTTGTGCTGAATAAAATCTTGTTTTTGTGAAGCATGTGATATCCAAACAGCATAAGAAACTATGAAACTAGTCAAGTAAAACTGGCGTTCTATCTTCAGAGTACGGCTGTTGTCTAAACATGCTTAAAATCCTAGAAACAACCTTGCTAACATTTACTTAAACGTGCAGATCGACATAGGTGGAGGAGTCCTTGTGGAGGAGACGGTTCTGGCCCAGCTCACAACGGCCTGCCATGGGGGGCCAGGGAAATTTGCAAGGGCCTTGCTGCGCCATGTTTTGACGGAGGAGGAGCTAGTCGGCCGCTCACTCTTTTGGTACCAAAAATACCAAGGGGCAAAAGAGGCCCTTGACCCGACCAGCGTCAAAGCTGTGATAGGTAAGTACCCTGCATGCATTCCAGTTGCATTCTTGTATTGAGTTTGTATTTAAAGTTAGCAACTTGCGGTTAGCATAACAAATGACTTTCAAGTAGCCTGTGTCTGAAACTGCATGCTAGAATAGCCTACCATTTGGAATGCCAGTTCATATGATCTCAAGTGACACATATATCACAAGAAAGACAGCAACCTCCACAGTCAAATGCTCCTAAACTTTAAAAGCTGCCTCAACTGCTAGAAGTTGATAGCACCAGTCAAAATGTGCATTTGTGCATTAGTAGGGCTACTTGAGTGTGATTGCAATGAAGAGTTCTCTGTAAAGCATGCTACCTATCTAGTGGCATGGGAGTATGTGCTTAAGTAGCCTGAAAGTGTTAATATACTATACGAATTGTGAAAAAGCTATGCTCAAGTACAGTTATTGCTAAACTCAAGTGACAGCATGGCTACAAAACTTCAGCAGTCAAAATGGCCCTCCAGGTTCTGTAATCCAAAACACAGTGGTTTGACCTATTTTAATTAACAGACCACATTGAATTATAGTTGCTCCTGTCTTGAAGGAGGTCCATGTGGTGGCAGACAGTAACCTTTCAGCAGAAGGAGATTAATTGTATGCTTGGTGAAGTGCACCAATGTCATGAGTCGAACGCCGGCGGTACACGAAAAAGAAGACGACGAAGATCGCGGAGCGTTCTGAACGGCGCGAGCGCTCAAGGCATGCGAACCAAGGTGTGGTCGAGGCAGAAGCGAGGCGAAGCACCATTATCGACGTGGCTCTTGGACGGGAAGGTTGCTTCGTCAGCTATGCTCCGACGACGGGAGAACGGAGAACCCGGCCACAAAACTCGTGACGCTGGCAAGGCGCAGGTGTGTAGCTGTAGACCTCGGAGACGTCCGGGCGAAGCTCCTGGGACCGGCTGCTGCTGCTCACGGTGGTTCCGGTCCTCTTCGCAAGAATCCCTCTTCCTCGGCCGAGCCCGATCAACCGATAATCACCGGGACACCGGGCCGCCACGCAGATCGACGGAGGGCGAAGAACGCTTCAGTAGGCCTAACCAGGCAATTGACACGTCAGCGGCGGTACCGGGGCACCAGCCACGTACTCGGTCAGGTCAACGGAAGCACGAGTCGTCGGAACTTACGGCATCAGCGACACCCCGAATGAATACGACTTGGACCCGGCGATAGGAACTTCAAGTTGACGGTCCGTAAGAACCCGCATTTCTGCTTTGCGACGCAGCTAGGCCGGGGCTAGGGTGGCCAGACTTTGATGAGTAAGGACTAAGACTGACTTAGAAACTTTAAGACGGAGCTAGGCTCCGAAATCGAAATAGAATATTTATTGGGAGTTTTGTATTTAGTCCGAGTTTTGTATTTTTCACTGAGGGAACATTTTTGTTAAATTATGGCTTTAGTTCTGTGTGTGTTGTGCTTTTACCTTCCTTGCACATATTAAATCCTTGTTTGCTGTGCTGCCAGTCGTATCTCTCCTCCCTCGAGGGTAATTCCTGTGCGCAACCCTCCTGCTCCCAAGTAAGAAGGTGACAAAAATTGGCGAGCCTGCCATGATACGGCCCCCAATTTTTGTCACCTTCTTACTTGGGAGCAGGAGGGTTGCGCACAGGAATTACCCTTGAGGGAGGAGAGATACGACTGGCAGCACAGCAAACAAGGATTTAATATGTGCATGGAAGGTAAAAGCACAACACACACAGAACTAAAGCCATAATTTAACAAAAATGTTCGCTCAGTGAGAAATACAAAACTCGGACTAAATACAAAACTACCAACAAATATTCTATTTCGATTTCGGAGCCTAGCTCCGTCTTAAAGTCTCTAAGTCAGTCATAGCCCTGACTCACCAAAGTCTGGCCACCCTAGCCCCGGCCTAGCTACGTTGCAAAGCAGAAATGCGGGTTCTTACGGACCGTCAACTTGAAGTTCTTCTCGTCAGGCCCAAGTATTCATTCGGGGTGTCGCTGATGCCGTAAGTTCCGTCGACTCGCGGTTTCGTTGACCTGACCGAGCACGTGGCTGGTGCCCCGGTAGCCGCCGCTGACGTGTCAATTGCCTGGTTAGGCCTACCGAAACGTTCTTCGCCCTCCGTCGATCTACGTGGCGGCCCGGTGTCGCGGTGATTATCGGTTGATCGGGCTCGGCCGAGGAAGAGGGGTTCTTGCGAAGAGGACCGGAACCACCATGAGCAGCAGCAGCCAGTCCCAGGAGCTTTGCCTGGACGTCTCCGAGGTCTACAGCTACACCTGGACCTTGCCAGCGTCACGAGCTTTGTGGCCGGGTTCTCCGTTCTCCCGTCGTTAGAGCATAGCTGACGAAGCGACCTTCCCGTCCAAGAGCCACGTCGATAATGCTGCTTCGTCTCGCTTCTGCCTCCACCACACCTCGGTTCGTGTGATTCAAGCGCTCGCGCCATTCGGAACGCTCCGCGATCTTCGTCGTCTTCTTTTTCGTGTACCGCCGGCGTCCGACTCATGACAACCAAGCATTTTCTTACATTAAAACCTGGGCTAATGCTGCCTTTTTTTTCACAATAATTATGCCATAACCTTACTCAATGCATTGCTGTGAGAACAATAGCTGTTAAGTTACGTGGCATAATTGTTTGGTTGTTTCCATCAAAGCAACAATAGGGACACTTGCCAGCTTCGTTGTCAACATTGCTATGTTTAGCAATGTCGATTCATTCTAGGCACCCAACCTATTTATTAACATGCAATTCATCACATTTTATTCTAAGATGGGACAAGAACAAATGCATTTATTTGAGTTTTCCCCATGTTTAAATAAAATGAGCAGCACTGAATAGGCTATTGGCAGCTACTGTCTAAAGCTTTTTCCAGACCATGAGACATGTTCACAGCTCCCACTAAAAAATTATTGGAAGTGTCTCCTGCTTTCTTACTTCAAGGGCGCACTTGCCTGTTTACAGCGTTGCTATCAACCAGTGCTCAAGTACTATGCGTTTACATTTATAGAAAAATTTAATGGGCTTTGTAGGTGCTCATGTTTAACCCTTTGAGGATCACATATTTTTTTGAATTATGTCCCCCAATTTAAGGGTTATATTTTTTATTGTGGATTTAAGTTCTTCAGAGTGACTTTTCAGAGGAAAAAATGGGCAATTAATTTTTTACGTCACAAAGTGACAAAAGTTTCTTAGTGTCCGCAGTTTTACAGCATGTTTATTGTAGCATGCAGGACAAACTAGCATAACAACATTTTTAAATGTAGTGACTTCACAAAACATTAAACTAGGGGAAGCAGGAATACTCCCAAACTACTGCGGTGATGGGCACCATAGAGCGAAGAGAAAGATCAGTTTTGGAGGAAGCCAAAGGGCGACAGCCTAATCAGGATTTTTGTAGAAGTCACAGAAGGTTGCAGAATCTGTAACGTGATGCTAGGTGACACTTCATTCTGAAAAGGCATGCTTTTTTATACGTTCTGTCGCCGCCTAATACGTATGGCCGTGACCACACGACTTGTTTCTGCCATTGTACATGCATGGCAGTGACCCTCAAAGGGTTAGCGAAGCCAGTTCACTTACATATTTCTCTCGGAAGACTGATCATCTGTTTGTATAGCTGCCATGTTCTGCCTGTGTTAGCGTAACCAGGTTGGCGCGCAACTGCAGTAAATCCTCGTTATAACCAGTATTTTCTTTAAAGTAAAGAGGCATAAGAATGGCCATTATAAGGCAAGAAGTGCACTCCAGTAGCATATGAGCTCGTAAATCAAATTCTAATATACCATACTCAATTCTGGTCGCATAACCGTATTTGGAGCAAGGAGAAGTGCAATGAAGTGCTGCGCATTTTAGTTATGAAAGTTGAGATGGATGGATGGATGTAAAACTAATGAAAATCCTGAGGTACGCGAGTCAGTGAGTAGCGGGCCGCTCCCACGTTGGGACACTCAGGCCATGCCCGACTGCCGCATCGTGGGCCCTCTGGGCAGCCCATAGTTGCGCCCCGGCATCGGGGCTCTTGATAGCGGAGAGCCACTTGTCCTCATTGATTTGTTTCATGCCTCGCAACGAGGGGAAACGCCAGAGCATATGGACTAGGCTGGGGAATTCATTGCAGTGTCTGCAAGAACTACTGGCATAAGTGTCAGGATAAAGCTTGTGTAATAAAGCCGGTCTGGGATATGAGCCTATTTGCAATAATCTGAGGGTCAATGCCTGCACTCTATTTAACTTCTTGTGAGGAAGGGGAAAGTCTCTCCTGCCGAGATAAAAGTTCAGAGAAATAATTTTAGTTGCCAGTATACGTTTAAGTTTTTTCACGAACAGTATGAAGTCTTTTTTTCCGCTATTTTGTTCTAAGCAAGCAAAGTTCACATATTTCACATCAAGGATAAAGTTATTCTGTCACAGTGGGCTTTTTCTGTTTGCCTTCTGCATATTGTATTAAGTGGAGTCCTCCAGTGCCACTACACTTTGAAAGCTGGTCATTCTCTGCAGTTGAACTCGCGAAAACTTTGAATAATCAAAACAAATGAAACACTTTCATTATAACAGGGTGTACTGTACGTCACACTCTTGCATGTGGAACATTGGTCTTAAACCTCATGCTGTTTTCCTTTTTTTGCAGGCTTTACCTGTCACAAATTCCCCGCAACAAACATGGCCTACATTAAAAACACTCTGGCCTCACTGCTTGCAAGGGACATCAAGTGTCAGGAGGAGTCCAAAGCTGTGGACAGTGCAAGTGCGGTGCTCCTGTAGCCGTCAACATTAAAAAAAATTATTCTTACAATGTTTCACCTGAACAGCCCAGAACATTTTTATCATACTCTTTATCTAGTCACCTGAAAAGCCCAGGTTGGATGGTTGACACACAAGTACTGTGCTGTGAATAATAATTAATTGCACAAGTGTTGTGCTTAGTATTTTAGTACATTTTATGTTATTTTTAATATATTGCTACCAAAGATAGTGTTTCTTGACTATTAGATATTTCGGGTCATTTCATGCCAAGACTTCCATGACAGCACACCATTTAAAGTTTGATAAAGTAAAAGTAGGCATATTGAGAAATATGAAAATTTTGGCTTCATACGTGCACCTGAAAGTGGAATGTGTTCTATTGTCAGAGTGGTTCTGTTTAAGTAAAACTACATATTAACATAAGTTCGTAGTAATGACTTATTTTGCGATTTCAAAACAGTAAGAATTAGGAGGTAAAAGTTTACTTAAATTCAGAGTGCAGCAAAAGCTCTCGGGTCAGGCAAAGATGTGCTTTGTTTCATGTGCGCATGAAATCTGATGTTTTGCAAATTCTTTCATTCTAACTTCTTTTGTGGCACTGATCAAAACTTAAATGGAACTCACATGAGGAAAACATTTTTTAGTCTTCCAGCAGGTCATAATGGCCACGGTCTATCAGATAGAAATCTTAAGCAGTCAAAATGAATAAATCGCTTGGTATGTAATGACCTGCCCAGGAACCTAGTAATCATGGCAGAAAACGCAACTGGATCGTGCACCAAGCAATGCAGCACCCATAAACTGCTGCCATGGCACAACTTATCGTAATTGCCATGTTATTTCAAAGGCAGGTAATGTTTAGTAAAATTGGCACACACCATTTAACCAATAAATAAGAGTGTCTGCAGTGGGCTTCTGCAAATTGTGCCATGATTGCTATGTCACTGGGTACCCAATAGAGAAAGCAAGTAAATTTTTAATGTTTACGGTCATGCTAGTCTGCTTGTATATTTATTTTCTATTTATTACAATTTTGAGAAATGTATTTTACTTTAGGGCCTTTACATCTTTCCGTATTGAATTTCATGATTGTATCTAGCTGCTGGTAGTTTGTAGATTACATTAAGAAGTTTTTCATCTCAAGGCACACATGGCTGTACAGTTTAAAAATGTTTGGCTAAAATAAACACTTCATCTAGAAAAAATGGTTTTTGTCCACATTAATTTTGAACTGTTGATTTTGTGGAGTATTGACTGTGTGTTAAGCCAATTCAAAAATGGGACAATGGTTCTGCTAGCAACTCTAGAATATGGTTTATTACAAGCTCAAGTGATTTCAATAGTGATGCTCAGCACTGCTCCAATATTTCCATGCGGTTTCAATATTGATGAAACTGCATGGTTCAATAATACTTCAATGGGGTTTCAATATTGATGTTCAACACTGCTCCAATAATGCTTTAATGGGGTTTCAATATTGATGTTCAACACTGCTCCAATAATATTTCAATGGGGTTTCAACATTGAAGTTCAACAAAGCTCCAACATTATGTCAATGGGGTTTCAATATAGGAATTCAACATATTTCAACAATATCTCAACAGGCTTTCAATATTGACACTCAACACATCTTCAACAAAGCTTCAATGGGCTTTCAATATCCAACAATGACTTCTCAAATTGAAACGACTCAATGATGTTTCTACAAAATGTCGCGGGCCAATTTTCAACACCTCTCAAAAATTTACTCAATAATCTTTCAACAAAGCCTCAATGTGGTTTCAATGCCATTTGTTGACGTTGACCAATGACTTTTCAACAACATTTCAACAATTTTTGTAAGGGTTTTCAGACAGCTCTTGAGAAAGCAGCATTACCAAATCTCTTACTTCAATATAGTAGCAGTTAATATGAGAATTAGATTGTTAAGGTTGTGTGGCATATTATAATAATAATTTTATTTCCATCAACTTGGTGGAGGAGGCTGCAAGTAAAAGCTGCTCCAGTAGAGGCAGCTTGACGAGGCCCGCAGCCCCCTTTTAGAATATTCGGCAACAACAATTCATACATGTATACACATGCGCATTATATATACATACACATATGTACCCACATAAGCGCATATGCATGCACATACCTACGCGTGTGCATACAGAGCCACTGGTGTCCAAAAATAATTAGGTAGCTTATCTAGTTCTCATGGTGAAAAAAATGAAACAAGTAGACGCCGCTGAGCACGCATGTATATACCCGTGCATACACATACACCCATATACACATATACATATATACACACCTTATATACATATTAACCGAGAGGAAGTACACTTACCAGTAACTTAAAAATCCTGCACATACAAGTCTCTCAGTTGTTGGGCCGTTATTTGCGTGACATCAACGCCTAGATTATTATATTTATTTAGAAGCATTGGCATTGTGTACGATAGCTTTTCCCTTAAATAATTTGTTCTGGGTGTGACCACCCGCCATATTTCTTTATGACGGGTAACATAAAATTTGTTATTGGGTTCAAGGCTACAAAGTTCTCGTAGAAAGGAGCGGTTTAGTTTTACTTCTCGCCTAAAAGCAGTTGTTAACTTGTAGTGGTATAATTTTAACACAGAAATTATGTTGGCTTCCTGAAATAAGTTTTTAGTATGGGAGTTGTAGGGGACATTAAAGAGCAGCCGAACAAACTTCTTTTGCAAGACAATTTATGCAAATTAACAAAAGTAGTTGTACCCCATACCAACAAGGAATAATATAGATATGAATAAAAAAGAGAGTTATAAATTAGAAGTTTAACTTTAAATGGCAGCAGTGATTTACATTTCCACATCATGCCAATGACTTTAGATAACTGGATTGTAAGGGCGTCAATATGCTCGTCCCAAAGCATATTACTCGAAAACGTTACGCCGAGAGTTTTCATACTAGTAACCATTTCTACTGTTTTATCCCCATACATAATGTTAATGTGTCTTATTAGACTTAATCCCCATAAGAAAATATAATAAGAGTTGACGTAAATGAATTAAAAGCACTGTTTTGCGGAAAGAGTGCTGAAATTTGTTCCTGCAATTGAGTTGTGTGTAACCATATTTTTTTTCCACACCACAGCTCCGGCAGGGACAATTCCACCTTGTCTGTGTTTGGGTATGCGAAATGAGCTGTCTTCAGCCTTTCAACCGGTCTCGCTTAATGATAATTTTTTCGAGGAGTAATCACATATACAATCACAGATAACTGTTGCGACAAATAGTTTGTGTTGGTAGGATTGTCTCATGCAAAGTCAAAGAAACAAGATTTTTGCTATTTAAAAATTCCGAGAAGTTTTATGTATATGTGCCTATACTATGTGCAGCTTGTACTGTAGATGAGACATACTCATGTCTGGAATATTCTTTTGTGTATTGTATGTCGTGCTGTACAAAAGTTGCTAATAAAACAAAATAAAGCGCATTTAACTGCCTGTTATTCTCCTGCCGAAACGCAATAGCCACACGCTATGGAATGCTGGCTCACATATCATAACGGAGTAGGTTAAATTTTTAGCAAACAGAGACGCGCTGCTGCCGTTTTTCAATACACGCACCACGTAGGCAAAAGCAAATGATGACAAAGAAAAAAAGGCTGAAAATGACAGCTCTTAGCATAATGCAGACTTTAGAAGCAAACAGAAGTCGTGCTAGTTTCCTCTTGCGTATGCCGAAAAAATCGTACACTCTTCGAGCGCATTGCAGACAAGCGGGATGGCTGTCTCCCCCTCGCGCATCAGGGAAAGTGTTGGCAAATCAGCAAGCTTAACTTTTTTTTTTTTTTTTGAGGGGCGAAGCACCTTGGGCAGGGGCCGGAAACTCCCTATACCTCCCATGGGACGCTCGGTCCCATGCCGATACGCGGCGTCAGCGCCGCTTCCACAACTGGCGGCTGCCGGTTATCCCTACTGGAAATAATTCACAAACAAAACAATGCCTCCATGACGTCACTGATGCGGTCAGAATGTAGAGGGAGAGGGCGCGAAGCCGGGAGGAGGAGGGTTGCTGCTGTAGCCCTCCTTTACCACTTCGCTTGCAAGCGGACTGTGTTCGTGTTGTTTTGCAGGTCCGCTGGCCGTGCGGCGACATTGGCCAAATCGCGGATCAGAACCCGCTGAAGTGTGTCGTGTATTAGGAAGCGTTTTCTTCCTACCCGGTTTACCTTGCAAGCTGCTATTCATTTTCTAAACCACTGGGACATTGCTCGTACGCACCAGTGCGAAGAAATTATAATGAAGATTATGTATAAAGCGAACCGTTGTTAATTACCGATATTCGCGGTTAATATATTACATTTCGTCATTTCGTGAAAGTAGTCGCTTTGAAAGTCCTAACTTGCGGTTACGTTTAGGGCTACACTTCAACTAGTCCACAGATATAGTGGGCGGTAGCATGAAGAAAATAACTTCCTGGCACAATTAATCGTTAATTTTGTTTGTGTGTTGTGAAGTGTATCAACTAAAACTAGCCGATTTCTCGGCCAGCCGAAACTCAACCCAAGTAAAAGCTGAACGCTTTTGTTTTTATTCACATTCGGTACTGGAAAAATACTGACCGCCACGTAGTGCGAAAGTGACAATCAACAGAAGCAATTTTCATTCACAAACGAAATTTGTACATAATGAGCGAAAACAGATTCTAGAAGATCCAAATCAATGCGAAAATTATTAACCACCACGGCTGCGTCTTTCTTTTTTTTACCTTGGCTGTGCATGTCGACAAAGAATAAACAAAATGTATAGCCCAATAACGCGCACCCAAGCCCTTCATTACAAGTATTTTACCGGCAACAGATGGGCTGCCGTCATGACGAATGAATCGAACGATACTGCTCTTATGTCAGTCCACTCAGGCTTGCACAGAACTGGTTTACTGATGGAAAATGAGTACCTGCTCGGAAAATAGGGAAATACTTGTGCTTACCCGTGGTCATTAGGAAACCTGAAACACTTCGTTGCGCACAGACCGATTTTTTCCGCGCGGATTAGTTGGCTGCTTTGGCCGCAGCCAATCAGAACCCGAGACGGCGGAAGCGCTGCTGAACGAAAACAGTCGCCGATCACTCACTTACTTACCGCGCTCCGCAGCTGAGATAACCGGGAGTAAAGAAGGGCAGAGCTCGCGTCGGCGCATAGTTGAGGCAGCAGTACGGATGGTGAGAAGTCGGCTAGCCTGAAGGAGGCCAGGGATCGCCGTAGAAATAAAGAGGGGGGAGCGCGCTGAAGAGACTCAAGGGAGGAGCACGCCGAACGGTTGGCCAAACGCTGTGCAAGCGATGCCGCTAGACGGGCTCGCTTATGGGACGGGACGTTCACACCGAAGGCGGAGCGGACAAGCAAATCCGGCGAAGCGGCCGCGGATTTTCCGAAAATACGCGAAGTCGCCGGGTCGCGGACAGACGGATTTTTTCCGCGCGGATTAGTTGGCTGCTTTGGCCGCAGCCAATCAGAACCCGAGACGGCGGAAGCGCTGCTGAACGAAAACAGTCGCCGATCACTCACTTGCCGCGCTCCGCAGCTGAGATAACCGGGAGTAAAGAAGGGCAGAGCTCCCGTCGGCGCATAGTTGAGGCAGCAGTACGGATGGTGAGAAGTCGGCTAGCCTGAAGGAGGCCAGGGATCGCCGTAGAAATAAAGAGAGGGGAGCGCGCTGAAGAGACTCAAGGGAGGAGCACGCCGAACGGTTGGCCAAACGCTGTGCAAGCGATGCCGCTAGACGGGCTCGCTTATGGGACGTTCACACCGAAGGCGGAGCGGACAAGCAAATCCGGCGAAGCGGCCGCGGATTTTCCGAAAATACGCAAAGTCGCCGGGTCGCGCACAGACGGATTTTTTCCGCGCGGATTAGTTGGCTGCTTTGGCCGCAGCCAATCAGAACCCGAGACGGCGGAAGCGCTGCTGAACGAAAACAGTCGCCGATCACAATACAAATGGCATCCACCATGCCTGAACCGGCTGTGTTCTCCGTGAAACTGCTGCTGGACACCATCAATCAGTACCCGGTCCTATATGACGAAAGTCATCCAAGGTACAAGGAAGCGGACTACAAAAAAGAGAGATGGAAGAAGATTGCACAGGATTTGGGTGTGACTGGTAAGTGCACAGCACCTGTGTTAATAGCGTTGTGGGTCAATTCCTCGTTGGCGTCACCTATTCTCCTCGCACAATTGGGTTTTCGTCGGACAGACTTTCTCGCGCCTGCGGCGCTCGTGCTGTATGTCATGCCGCATTATACCCTTCTCACGCCTTATGGCGCTCTACCTTCAAAAATACCATCGCTGATTTTCCCGGTGCTGCAGTAGGGGCCGTAATAGAGACCGGGCCTGCTCTCATGGAGCAGTATCTTCGCTCGTGCCGGGCCGTTCGTTTGGTGCTCTCCGTGACTCTTTAAAACATTTTAACTCCCAGGGGACCATTAAAGAATGATTTTCTGAGAGTAGAATAGGTGACGCCAACGAGGAATCTATCGCCTTGTGTTGTCACGAGGGTAGCGTAAGTTTAAAAAGCGTATGTATGCGACTTCTACGCTGAACGTTTGATCACGTCGAGTTGCGCGTTTCCTTCGGCAACGCCCGCACTTCAGATTGTGATATGCATTTACAAACCGTGCGTTTTTAGAGCCGCGGAGGTGTGTTTATTTGGTATATAGACAAACTGCGCGTTATCTCTAGAATACATACATTATCGGTGTCTAGAGGTATGCTAAAGTGCACTGGAATTTGGAAGCTGTGCCTGAAAGTGCATCAAGCACCACGCGTGTGAAAACGGATACGCGGAAGCCTCCGTCGTTTTCTTTCATTTCATGTCACTGCAGGTTCCATACGGTGTGCCTGCATTTATTTTCGTTATTTTCGTGGAGTTTTCTTGCCGAATTACAAATTAAATATGTAAAAATCACTGCGTTACAATAGTCGGCATGCTGCTACAAAGAAATACGAGATGTATCACTTTTACCATGTAGATGTACATCAGTGCAGCGTTTGAATGTTTTTGTTCTTGCTTTGCTGATGCAATTTGCCTAAGCAAATTCCAAAATCTGAAGGACAACTTCACAAAAATTAAAACTAAAATAAAGGATAAGACAAAAATTGGGACCGCAGCAAAGAATGTACCCACAGTTAAATGGAAGCACTTCGAGGCAATGATTCCAATCATGGAGAAAGTGTACGAGGAGCCCATGTAAGTGATCTTGCCAGTTGCGCCAATTCCCGTTTCCACAGCATTATGGTGCTACCTTATTGTGGGTTTAATTTGCAATGCACAACATAATTACACCACAACTGCTTGTGACTTGCTTTTAAGAGCACGTCATTATTTGGTTTGAAGAGTATGCTCATTTCTTTTTCAATCCAAACTACTTTTACAGCAATTGCAGCAACATCGCCTTCGAGCATGCAGGAGGGTAAGAAACACTATCAATTAGAAATTCACTTTGTTCTGCAACTTCACTGTTGCAGGCGATTATATACATTTTATGCGTGGTAATATTTCACTTGGTGTTGTTTTCATAAAACTTATTGCAAGCATAACGCAATAGAAATATGTGATGTCGTTTTCTACTACACTGCAGTTACTTTGATAGATCGAATGTGCCTCAGATGTTTATAAAAAAATCAACGAACATCTGCCCAGCATCATCAGAGCATTGGATGTGTAAATGCAGCAAATGTTTTTATTAATGCTTGATGCAAATCAGACATGTCCGACGAAAGAGCCAGCACAAGCGAAGATGACTCCCAAGTCTAACCATTCAATGACATCCATGAGGTAGAGTGGTTCGATTTCGAGGCAGGCAGCAGCTGCTCGGGTGCCAGAAGTTCTCATCGCACTCCAAACACTGACACTTCTGAAACGTAATGGTATCACGTTTTACTGCATGTTGAGTTATGGAAACCAAGGTTTGTAAAGTGCTACCCAGTGCATAACTTTGTGCTATCATTCCTGCAGGTCACAACAGACAGATACACAGGACACAGAAGTGGGGGCGCCAAATAGAAGGCAAGGAAGTTGCTGTGAAATGTGGTGTGTTCAAATCGTTGGAGGTCTACACAATAATTTCAATCTTTGCGCAGTTCATCAAGGTCACGAAAATGTCGAAGGACTTCAAGAAGCCAGACGACGTAAGTTGAGAAATATTTTTGTAAAGGACATTACGAAAACGTATATATGTCCACTTGCTGTCCTTGTGACGATGACTGTGGCAGCTGAATGTCTGAACCACATAAAGGCATCACGGAAACAAAGGGATCAGCAGAAAGACGTACTGCACGATTTCGCACATACCATGGTTGCTATGCTACGTACTTTGCCTGTGGATGACCAAGTTGACATGCATGCTGTGCGCAACTTAGTGTATGATAAAATCAGAGGTCAGACAAAGAGAAAATGCAAATGAAATGTAGTATTTCTAGTGCTCCAGCGCAACTGTGTACATTAAAATTTTAGACGTCAAGAACACAATCTTGAATTGGTTAGATGGTGAGATTACTATATACAAGAATATTGCATAGGGTCATCAGGGTACATGTGTTTAGTGGAGCGTGATCATGTGCTATTAATTTCATTGCAGAAAGGTCATGTTTGCTAAAGTGAGTGTGGAAGGTTAGTTTTGTGTCTTGTTTATATTCTTTGTGGCCAGCGTGTTCTCTGCAAGTGTGTATTTTGGGGGAAATGGGTAGGATAAACTCAATAAATGTATGCTATAGCGTGATATAATGCAGACCTGCATTCCCATCTGTGTGCACTTATGAAACAAGGGCAATAAAAATGCAAATGATTAGAGAGTCAGTTAATTCATGACATATTGCTTGCATTTATTTTGTGTTGTTTCACTGATGTTATGCTGTAAAACTGTAAATAAAGTGCGAACTTACTTGGCTGGTTACCATCTGCAGTCTTTTACGTGGCTCTCCTGCCACGGCACCCTTCCCTCTGTGATGAAATATCTGCAGTTTGTCGCGCATGGCATAACCAACCCTGTAAAGCAAGGATTTCGAATAGATCACAGTATTTACGAAACACAATGTCCCTAAATATAGTTTGTTTCATTCAATTATGTGAAATACTGTGTAATATAGCAAGAACATCTCCAGACCCTGAACTAACGCAGACGAGCGACAACGGTCCAGGAGCAGAAAGGCAACTCGCTTTATTGCCAAGAACGACTTGTTCTTATACAAAGAACGCTATGACGTCACAGGGCCGTGTGCAATCTTTAATAGCACGATATCACAAGACGTCACACCAAAGCTTGCGCTACGACATGCCTTCCCACTTATATTAAGTCCGCGCTTCACTTCCTAAAGTCCTCATGTCTAAACCTATCCGGCGGACGTCGCGCACGCCCGCTTCGTCGAAGCACGACTTCGGGCTTGCTTGGAACTTCTGTGCACTGCTCTGTTGGGGATATGTCCTTGTGTGAAGTTGTCGTTGGTGCCGTAGTCGGAGAGTCGGTTGATGCCCTAGGAGTTGGACTCTCCATAGAGTTCCGCAATGCAGATTCCATGGGTTGTGCGGCGGTCGTCGGGAACCTTGTAGGGTTAACTACGGGATCTGTATCTGGAGGTTGTTGCGGCTCGGCCAGGCGCATCGTGCCGGGAAGTAGCTGCCATGGTTCAGCTGAGACAGGTCTCGCAAAGGAGTGACGCAAATGGTCAGCATGCACAAAGCACACTTCACCCGCCACATTAACAAAATATGTCACTGGGCTCACAATCTGCGTAACTACGCCGTCTTCCCAAGCCAC
This sequence comes from Dermacentor silvarum, assembly GCF_013339745.2. Lineage (NCBI taxonomy): Eukaryota > Metazoa > Arthropoda > Arachnida > Ixodida > Ixodidae > Dermacentor > Dermacentor silvarum. The sequence goes on from NC_051154.1 coordinate 405,045,621, forward strand.
ATTTTCACCACGAACGCATTTAACAAACACTTTGTCGCCCACTAGGAATCCACGTTCAGTACCCCGGTGCTTACCTTTTCTGCCGCTTGCTGTTCAGCTGTTTGTTGAACATATCTTGCTGAAAATCGGGCTTCAGGAATGACAACTTGGTCTTAGGTTGCCTTTTTAAGAGCTGTGCAGGAGTGCTTCCTGTCACACTATGTAGCGCGTTTCGATAGCTCATCGAAAAGCTGTAAGCCCTTTTGCTCCGATTCTCTGTTTTGCGAGACATCTGATAACAGCTGTTTCAGCAATGCGCGCTTCGTTGTTTGCACCAGACGTTCAGATGCCCCGTTCACAATTGGGTGATAGGGCGGCGTTCTTGTATGTTTTGTGTTATTTTTACCCAAGAAGTGTTCGAACACTTGTGACACAAATTGCGGCCCATTATCACTCACAATTTCATCGGGAAATCCGTACACCACGAAGACACTTCGAAGTTTGGAAATCATTTGGCTCATGACGGTTGAGGTCATTAGCCATGCTTCAATCCACTTAGAATAGGCATCAACTAAGACTAGGAAGTTAAACTGTCCTTTCATAGCAAAGTCAACATGCAGCATTTGCCAAACCTTGGACGGATAAGGCCAAGGGTGTAGTGGTACAGCCTGCGTGGCTGCTTGCACGACTTGACAAACCCGACAGGTTCGGATGTAATCTTCGACTGCTTTATCGAGACCTGGCCTCCAAATGAAGCCTCTTACCAGCATTTTCATCCTTGAGGTGCTTGGGTAGTCCACACGCAGCAAAGACAACAAAGCCAGTTCCAATGCATGGGGCACGATCAACCTTGTGCCCAACGTGACGCAACCTTGCTCGAGTGATAGCTCTAGACGTCTAACGTAGTATTGCTGGAGTTCGTTAGGCACTTCTGAAGGCCAGCCATATTGCGTGTACTGCACTATGCACAGTTTTCCATCACGTGCAGTGACCTTAGCTACGTCAGAAGAGTTCAACGGAGTGCTTTCGAACACTGAAAGGCATTCCGAACTCTCAGATTTGGGACAAGATAGTAAAGATAGACTAGACAGCATCAGCCACTTCGATTTCAGCCCCTTTGCGATACTTAAGCGTATACCGGCACGCTGACATTATCAAGGACCATCGTTGTAGTTTGGCAGCTGCTTGCGACGGAGTCGCTTTGTTTTGTCCCAAGATGATTACGAGTGGCTGATGGTCCGTGTACAACATAAACTTTCTACCAAAAAGGATTTTTTAAGCCCAAAGATAAGCGCTAGGGCCTCTCTTTCACATTGCGCGTAAGTTTTCTTGGCTGACGTCAGTGTTCGCAAAGCAAAAGCTATCGGACGCTCTTCTCCGTCCGGCAGCACGTGAAAAATAACCGCTCCAGCACCGTACGCATCACATTTAAACCCGAACGGCTTGCGTGCGTCGTAGTAGGCGAGAGCACGGCTGTTTACAAGCAGATGCTTAGTCGCTTGGAAAGCATTCCTACACTGCTTCGGCCACAGCCATCGTACTCTCTTCCGCAACAATCTGTACATCGGTTCAGCCACAGATGACATTCTTCATAAATTTGCTGTAAAAATTGAGCAGCCCTAAGTATGCTCTTAATTCGGTTACATTTGTTGGTTGAGAAGCGTGCAGATTGCCTTCACTTTCTCTTCTCTCGGATAGATGCCATCTCATCGGCGCTGACCTTGTGCCCAAGGTACGAGGCAGAATCTCGGAATACTAATTCCGTCTCTCAAAATCTCAATACTTTCATATGAGGACGATGCACGATTTAGCATACTGTTTATTTTTTTCCAAGTTTTGCGACTATCATTTTGACAAGACATGAAATATTCATATTCATAAGAGGTTTTAGCTTTCCGAATCTCATTTGTTACCTTATTACGGTAGCGTTTAAATATGTGCAGATCAGTTATATAACGCGACTTAACAAACTTATTGAAGAGCATGTTCTTGAACTTTATTTTGCGAAACAGGTCATCTGTGATCCATGGTTTACGAATATGCGAAGATCGTTTGCGTTTCGTTCGCAGAGGAAAGTTTTCTTGGTAACACGTGCTGAAAATCCGCAGAAATTCGTCATATGCTGATTCGGCACACCGTGTGACGTATACATCGCTCCAGTTGAGTAACTGGACCCGAGTGCGAAAAGATCAAGGCGATTTGGTGTAATCAGTTGGCTGGGTGAACGACGCTGTGTTTTCTTTCTGGTGTGTCGTTTAAGACAGAAAAAAATGGGCATGTGGTCACTCAGGCTGCACGAAAGAGCGCCAGCCTTTGTGATTACTGTACAAACATTTGTTATAAACAGATCCAGGCAAGTGGACGCGCCATGGGTTAATCGCGTTAGCACTTGAGCATCCATGCGACTGAAGCAATATATGAAATTCCCGAGTTATTGCATATCATGTATGCAAAGTTCTTTGTGTTCTGATGATTAGTTTATGAGTTATTATTAGTTCAAATTGGCAATTTATTGCTATACTTGGTCACGCATTCCCGAAGAAGGGAAAGCTATTCAAACAAAACTATTCAAGCTGAAATTCTGAAATTTTTAATAATCAAGCAGCAACCTCTTCTCTCCGAATCTGAAGAGAACACTGTCTGATGTGTTGATTAGTGAAACTACAGGGGAGCGGTGAATTTAACTATTTTTTTCTGCTGGCCAGGTCCGTGCAAATTGACATTCTTTTTCATGTACAGGGTAGTTCACAACGAGCGTTGTATATTAGAGTCATAAAGCGCAAGACAGGGGTAATTGGAGATCACAGGGAGAGGCCTTCGTCCTGCAGTGGACATAAATATACCCTGATGATGATGATTAGAGGCCGGATCTTTAGGCATTAAAAAAGCGCGTTTGAGGGGCCAAAAATAGGCAGGCAAAACAACGTTTTAGGCCTCCAACGTCGTAAATATAGGCACAATAAAATTTTACATAAATACAAGTAATTTCAAACCAAGACGTGCGCGGCCTACATCTACGATAGGAAAACAAGAAATGTTATTGTCTACGACGTCACAAAGGCGCCAACAGTTGAACATAGCCGTGCAATTGTCCTATAACACTGCTGAACTAATGACGATCAATTGGCTTAATTCGATAAGCACACTGCTCATATTCATGTTCAATGGCCACTGTACTCGAGCATCGCATATAGTGAAACAGGCATGAAAAAGAATACTTGAAAGCTGGGAATACTGATTAAAGAAAGCGATATTTTATGTCTGCCGGACGCAATTAAATTAAGATACAACAAAACAGACAAATAACAAATGCAAGAGAGACTACGATTTATTAAGAAATTAACAGTTCTTACATGAGGACTGTTAAGTACAACTCTTAGCAATTTTCTCATATACAATAATATTATCCGAATTGTACAGGCAAGACGTCCCAACACTGGCAAATACACTTCCGCTCATTTGACCATCTCCAGATTTTTGGATTCAAAATTGTACCTCTTGTCACTGAGTACGCTGAGAAGAAACGCCCGACGGTGGTGAACACCTTAAAAAAGTAAATTAGAAACGAAACAAAAGCCACGTGCACATCACATTTTTCTTTCTTCTTTTGCTCTTCACTCTCCTTTCCCCTGACGGCTCTCCGCGGTTTCGCATTCGCCAACCGCTGGCGCAATGTCAGCGCGGCGGCGTATGCTGGCCGGCGCGTCCTGTTTGAATGCTGCTAGCGGTAGTTTTCCGGGAGTTGGTTGAACTAAAGGACTAGGTTGAACCTTATAGACTTCCGCACAGTCATTGTTGCCCGATGACATGAATAACGGTCTCTAACTGCACTCGAAAGCGTAACTTGAGGCTAAGTAGTGTTAATTAATATAGGCGCCGATATTGAAAATAGGCATTTATAGGCATTTAGGCCTAAACGCCAAAATAGGCATTTATAGGCACTATAAAAACACTATAAAAGCCCTTCTTAACCTCTAATTCATGCTCATATATCAAAGTGGAGCGGTAGGAGCGGAAGGAACAAAAAAGGCATTTGCCTAAAATCCGGTCTCTAATGATGATACTCACGCTTACCGAGGTTTCGGGGTTTCTCTTTTCTTTGGAGGTTAGCGATACAACGCTGGCGGATGAGTGATTTTTTTTATCCAAGAGAAAAGACGTGCATCGAGAAGAGCCCGCAACACAGGTTGTCCGTATGTAGCAACGACCCGTGAATTTGGTAACACATTCATTCCATCCCTTAATATGTCAGTCACTATTTTCGCAGCCAACTACTGCACACATCTTCCATCTACCGCTCCACATAGTGCAGCATGAATGGAGCACAGTGCGCGAGCAAAAACCCAGTTACATTTCTGACAGCTGATCGCACAGAAACAGGGCAGAAGCGGTTGTGGTTTCGTATTCGCGCGCTTTCGCTGAGGAAACGCGCGGCGCGCCACGCCGACATGTCTGAAGAAAAGAAAGTTCAGTTATTGATGCGGGGTGTCAAAGAGCGACTATTCGCCGGATTGATACGCAACCCACCCAAGACTGTCGCAGAATTTGTTTCGGAGGTCACAACGATCGAGAAGAGGCTTGAAATGTGCGCCAGGCAATAGAACCGCCGTGCGCTGGCAAACTACGCCGAAGCTCAAGCGCTAGGCGCGGACGACCTGCGAGATACGATCACAGCGGTCGTACGGGCAGAGCTGCAGAAGTTATGCCCAAGGTCGCAGCTTCAGGTGGCCTCGATGGCTGACATAGGTAAAGAAAAGATTCAGCGGTCACTGGAAGTGCTAGAAGTTCCGGTATCGCCTCAACCACAGCTAGAAGCGATGACCTACGCCGCCGTCGCCCGCCGTCAAGGTCCCCCTCCGCGCTCGCGCCAGGGCCCCGTAACGCCGCTGTTCCGTCGGCCACCGCCGCCAGCACGCCCGCCCGTCGCCCAGCGCAGCTACCAGAGGAAGACAGAGATTTGGCGCGCAACAGACCACCGCCCGCTCTGCTATCACTGCGGGGAAGCCGGCCATATCTACCGCCGATGCCCATACCGCGAGATAGGCCTACGAGGGTTCGCCGTCAACGCGCCACGTCGACAACTAGGCGAGCGCCGACTACCTTGCCGGAGCCCAGTGGCAACCACGACGACCCTCACGCTCGCCGTCACGAGGGCGCTACATCTCGCCGCATCGCCGGCTGTACGCAGGCCCAACCCGGGGCCGATCTCCCAGCCCTTACCCGGGAATCTAAAAGCAGCAAGCCATGGAGGTGCGGTTGCTGTACGACGCAATTCCGAAGATCCTCTGCCGCCAACGAAGAAGATTCGCGAATCATCATGACGAGGTATCAACACGCCGCCTGGCAAGAGCCTTGACGACACTTCGCCGCCGAAAGAAGACCTGCCGACGCGACGTAGCAGCAGCGGAGCAAGCCGACGCAGCCGTGATCCGATTCGTCATCTGGCGCCATCTGACGTTACTTGACCGTAACGCCAGATGACGATCTACCGAACTAGGCGTGCCAATCGATGGTCATAACGTCACCGCTCTCGTCGACACTGGAGCCCACTATTTCGTCTTCAGTGGCCCGTTCGCCGCCAAGTTGAAGAAAGTGAAAACGGCCTGGCAGGGACCCGATATCCGGACAGCGGGTTGCCACCTAATAACGCCGGCTGGAATCTGCACAGCGCGAGTCACGATTAACAACCGCACTTACCCGGCGAGCTTCGTAATCCTGCATCACTGCTCCAGGGATACCATCCTAGGCATGGTCTAAACCAACACGGTGTAGTCATCGACTTAAGGTCCAAGTCGATAACGCTTTCAATGCGCAAATCGATACCACCGGATACAAACATCAGTTACCATGCCTTGAATGTGCTTGAAGAACAAGTCACCGTTCCGCCTCACTCCAGCGTAATGATTTCCGTCGGTACCGAAGTCCCTGCAGACATGGAGGGCGTCATCGAGGGCGATCATCACTTACTGCTCGACCGTGAAATTTGCGTCGCTAGAGGCATAGCTGAGCTACGTGAAGGTGTTTTTTGGGGGAAACATCCACGCGAACGCGCGACTGCCCTTCCAAGCGCGGCAGATCGGTGCCCTTCTACTGACGGCGGCGCCTCTGGTGGCAGCTTTTGTCCCTATATGAAACTTCGGCGGGAGTTTCATGACCAGAAGAAAGTATTGAAGGACCCTGGTTGAAGCAAGAGACAGACAATACGAATGTCAGTTCGCTCGCTGCTGCTGCCGCGCTTCCTCACTCCAGAGTTTTGACAGCAACTTTCCGCAGTCATCGAGCGAGATGTGTTCATGTGTTTACCTGTGCGCGCGCGCCACCGTGCTTGTTAATTTAGTTAGTAAGCGAGTGTTTACTACTTTATACGACCGATAAAGCTACTATCCTTTCTATAGCTGTCTACTAATTTGATATCGCAATCGATACTTTGCCTTTCGGGCGAAACTGCGACCTTTTTTTTATTTTTGTCTTTCACCTTGGACGTTCGTCACTAACTCTTTGCAATAACGTTGTTAAGGCGCATACACAAATGCAAAAACACCCGTGTACTTAGATGTAGGTGCACGTTAAGAGAACCCCAGGTGGTCGAATTTCCGGAGTCCCCCACTACGGCGTGCCTTATAATGAGATCGTGGTTTTGGCACGTAAAACCCCATAATTTAATTTTTAACACAATAGCGAAAAAACGCGCGCCGCGCTGGCGTCAAAACGCAGCTACGGCAGAACGGCCGCCGCAACCGGCGGCGAGCAGCTGCGGCAGTCACGTGACAGTATGAAAATCTCGCCTCCTGTCTTTCACTCTACGTGTACCCAGATAGCCAAAAATATCCAGTAGATGCACCGGATTGATCCAAACATCCATCAAAAAAATGGATGTCCTATGGACATATTTTACATGCACATACATCTAAGGGACGTACAATGGCATCAAAGTTTCGGATGTTCATTGAACATCCATTTTGTTCATTAATCAGACGTACAGCGGACAAAATTTTGGATGTCCATAAAACGTCTCTAAAAACAGTACTTCAGGCGCACATTGTACAAAGTTCTAAATGTCCATGGAACGTCCATAAAGTTTGTACTTTAGATGTGCATTGTAGGCCCCCCCAAAGCTTTCGCATTGTATACGCCCTGCTATGATTTTGACGTGGCCGATGCTGAGCAGGTGGTGCCTGTAGTTAGTGCGACGATCGCGCTTTATCATCAGCGAACATGTAATGGATGTCCGTAGGACGTCCCATTTTCTTGCTTGACATCGATCGATCGTTTGTACTTCATAAAATGGATGTGTGCTCATGAAATATACATTTGTTTCAAGACAATAAAATTCACAAGCAGTGGGCGAAAGAACGTACGTGCGCCCTAAACTTTCGTGCTAAAGAGTGAGTTTTGTAGTTATTAATGATTTCTTTATTCCCGTCTTTGGAAAAGTAATAGCAAAACAAAGTATGTTCAGGAATGAACTGATACATAGTAGAAAAAAAGCGCATAAGGCACTGTACTTTTGTTAAGCTAGGAGTACTGACACAAACTTTTGAAGTCGAGATAACGTGTCAGATCGATTTATCTCGAGACACACACATCGTCTACAAAATATAAGCGGCGAATATAGCTTAGAATATACCTAAAAGCAATTTTAAAATACGTGCGCGCAACCAACCGCAACACGGAGCAACTCGCGACATTGATATCAGGGAGGGATTGTAAACAACCGCGAAAACGCTACGTCACGAATTTTCGTTGGCTGCCATGCTGCTTACATGTGCCCTTCTCTGTTGTTGCTCGTTATAGCCATTGTACGTACTTGTAGTGGGACCCTCTCCATGTCGCTGCAACTGCAGTTTTTGTCATGTCCGTCGGCATATTTCCCGCACTATCAGCTTGACTGCGCTTCACTGACCACGCACGAATTGCGAGTACAGCACAGTGCCGCGTACATATTGCGTCATTGACTTCTGCGGAACACATTCAGGGTTGGGTATAGTTATGCATCGCTTTCCCCACGATAGCCTTCACTGGCAGAAGTGGACCGAGTTTGTGCGCGCCTCTGGACGCTTAAAGTGGACCCCGCTGAAAAACAGCCGTATTTCGAGAGTGCTTGCTATATAAAGAAAACCCGCTGGACTTAGCGCAGTCCGATCCTCCACTAAGACTACGTTCCCTCAAGCCTTGTGCTGTGCCGACTATTTACGCCGCCCTGTGTTTTGCTCCGGAATATGCTTCATTGCCCAAGCGTCCTCGACGACAGGTTCGTAGTACTTGCAGTGGTGCGTACGCATAATGATAGTGTCATATGTGATGATGCCTGATATTGCGCAGTCGTGCTCAGACACGGAGCTTGAGCCAGCTGCCCCCAATCCCGCGTCGATGGACCTCAACGCTGACTACGAGATAAACGAGGCTGCAAATGCAGCAAGTGGGTGTTTAGTGCACCGTGGCGATGAGTAGTCATAAGCGTAGATTACCGTTTCGGCTGTTGCTCAACGTTGCTTCTTGGTGCTGTGCGCGATATACTGACCAATGACCGTGCAAACGCAAATCATCGTCACGTTAATAAAAATGGAGATATGTTTGACCTTTTCTGAGTGAAACGCTGAGCCGTGCCCCTCGAGTGAACGAGCATCGTGATAGAAATAGGTGATATTACACTAGAGTTAGGGCACACAAATAACAGAAAGATATGGAAGTTATTGCCATTTCAGTGGACATTTTAATTTGCCTGATCTTTATGCGTTTCCGTATTTCTCAAACGCTGCACACTGCTTTGATCTTTGATGAATTGCAATAAGTGTAGAACTGCCCAATATATTTGGCTGAACTGCCAAGTTATCTAAATTTGGCAGTTTAATAGCAAGAAAACGTCCAAGATATATAAAAATCGTGAAGTACCTGCGACAAACAGCAGGTACTATGCATTTTTAAAAATCAAGATATCATGGAAAAATAACAATAAATAAACATTTGATTTAAGGCAACCAGCTGACTACTTATTTCCACAGGTCAAGTAAAACTGGCTGCACAACCCCAGTGCTTCGTAGAAGTTTGTACCAAGGCAACTCAGGCGGCTCTGAAGGCTACAACAAAAGCTACAAAGGTGCAAACGAGCTGAACTGTGAATGAAGTGGGTGAGTGCCTGTCACGCCATTGTAATACGTACTTGTATTGGTGGTCTTGAAACTTGAAGCTATTATGGAACCCTTTATATGCTGGTCTATCAATGGGGAACCCTCAGCATACTCATGCCTCATTGCACTTCCAGCATGCCAGACTGATTTGGAGGTGCTGGACATCCTGTTGATGGAAGAAATGTGTCAGCAGTGTTCTACGCCTTTATGTTCAGAGCCATCCATGACCTATGAAGACAACACTTGTGACAGGACATATGAGCCTACATTGAACAGGTCAGTAGAGTAAGTGACATGACATTTTGTTTTCTTGTTTGAGCCTGCAGCAGAAAGGGCATTGATGTCAGTGGCCTTGGAGTATATCTTGCAACAGAACTTCAGGATACAAAAAGGTAAGGCGTGCAGAGACGGACACATGAGAGAGTAGGACGCCCGGCTCGGCAGCGGTAGGTGTGTGGTTCGATCCCCACCGCTGGACACCCACCGGTTATTAGGATGGGTACAAGCACTCCCCTGGCCAGGCGTCCGGCTTTCTGGGGGTGCGTTGTTTGGGAGAAGTTTTAAGACCGCTATGCTTGCTATGCAAGATCCAAGATAAACCAAAAATGATGTTTGGGCCACTCCAGGGGTGGGACTCCTGCGCGAATTGCGCCATTTTGATACAAACGCTAATTCCTGCGCCAAACACGGAAAATTGACCGAAATTGCGCCACGCTGCGCCAGAACGGCTTCGGCATGTCTGCTCCGGCAGTGGCCGCGAATAGTGAACGGATTGGCTCTCCGAAAAAGAGTACAGCCGTTCACATTTCGCACACCGCAGATGGCGCTTCTTGCACTGTTTCTTGTAGTTTTCGCGCTAATGAAACTGGACTTTTCGGCGCTTCCGGCAAGTGGCCAGCGCGCGCGGCCACGCCTGGCTGTTGCTGCTGTTCGAACGGTCAGGGCTGCTGTATTTAGAGTTTACTAGAATATGGTCGAGTAATACCCCTGTCACACGGGACAACCTAAGTGCACTTTAAGCGAGTGCACTCACCCCCCCCCCCCCCCCGAGTGTCATTCGCACGGTGTCACACGGGCACGTGTAGTGACACTTGTTGCTAAGCGCACTTGCTGGCGAGTGCGTTCGCCAAACTGGCTGCTCCGCCGAAGTGCATAGTCTCGGCAGCAGGGGCTCAGAAATAAATAAACTAATATCAAAAGGCCTAGTCGCTAGTCTTTTCTAACTATTGTTTTCATTATTAGGCATACTAATACGTATTAAAACGTACTTTACAACAAAAATTACTAGTTTACTATTCTCGCTCTCAGGCTGTGGACGGACACGGCCGACGGGGGCATGCCAGAGCAACGCCTCCTATGAACGTCGCTGTTTTTCCCATAGAGAGCTCTCTGCCGCGTGTTGTGACCAGGCGCCGTGCGAGAGCACTCGCCGCCGAACCGCCTGGTCACGTGACGCCATCGGCGTAGTCCGGAGCAGCCGGCCTGCGCGGCGGCCCTTAAATGTCTGCTCTCCGCCGGCGTACATTTAAGGGCCGCCGACGCCGCGCTGAAACCTACCTGCAGCGCTGCAGCAAAATTTTGTACTAAAACAAACTGACCAGCGACAAAACGCCCCGTAAGGTGACTCGCATGATCACGCAACAGCGATAAAGAAACCACTTGAGTGTCAACGTCTACATATAGCAGTGGTGACAACGCGCGGTCGCAAGGTGTCGTCTGCTCGCGACAAGCCAGCCGCTCGGCTCGCGGCGACCGCGCGCCGGCATGTTCACAAGGATCGCCCGTCAGAGGCACTTGCCTCCGGTAGAGAGAAAAATCCGAAGGTAGGGCAGCGAGTTCGCGGCTCACGTTCCAGGCGTAGTCTTTATTGACCCTTTTCGCGGCGATCCCGTGGGCGCTGCCATGTTTGATAACGTGGTGATGCGTCCATTGCCTGCCTCAACTGCCTCTGTTGCCTCCTTGTTTACAATGGAAGTGTATGACGCCGGCGCGGCTTAGAAAACCTCTGTTTTCGGAGATATCGTAGACGGTGACTAGGTGGATGACACGAAGCTTTCATCACAGCTTCAGAGAACATGCAAAAGCTATTTCGGAGCTGATTAAGCTATGTCCAAACGGCGCAAGCAGCGTATATGGTGCTTGTTCTAAAAGCGGGGATTCCAAGCTATCCAAGCTTTCCGATTATAAATTCAGTCAGGATTAGTGTGTTTTGCTCTTTGTTCTTAATTCGGCAAATATTTTGAAGCAGTGACTTGTCAGTTTCCGACTCAGTGAAGTTCCTCGGTGCGGCCGCTATCTGATTATTTTCTGCCTAATCGCTCGCGGGTGTGCTCAGTTCCTATAGATTTGTTTTTGCTGCGTACAAGGCTTGAAACGTAGCTGTTTTGTAGTCCACATTGGGTCATCATCATCATCAGCCTATATTTTATGTCCACCGCAGGACGAAGGCCTCTCCCTGCGATCTCCAATTACCCCTGTCTTGCGATAGCATATTCCAACTTGCGCCTGCAAATTTGTTAACTTCATCACCCCATCTGGTTTTCTGCCGACCTCGACTGCACTTGCCTTCTCTAGGTACCCATTCTGTAACCTTAATGGTCCATCGGTTATTCATCCTACGCATTACATGTCCTGCCCAGCTCCATTTCTTCCGCTTAATGTCAACTAGAATATCGGCTATCCCCGTTTGTTCTCTGATCGACACCGCTCTCTTCCTGGCTCTTAACGTTAGTCCTAAGATTTTTCGTTCCATTGCTCTTTGTTCGGCCCTTAACTTGTTCTCGAGCTTGTTTGTTAACCTCCAAGTTTCTGCCCCATATGTTAGCACCGGTAGAATGCAATTATTGTACACTTTTCTTTTGAACGACAGTGACAGCTCACACATTGGGTACCTTGTAGCAAATATATATAACAGCTAGTAACTCGCTTACTCTTGTGGACAGGTCACGGAACATTCAGCTTCGACCATTCGTGCGCCATAGGTGTAGTCCGTCATTTATTGTGCGTATACAGTGCGCATATATTCAAGTGTGCGCCCACTTATTCTTGATACGTCAGCGATATAGTGGGCGTAAGTTTTCCTGCCATTTCGACAGATGTGTATAGATAACGTGCGCGAAACTTACTATGACACAGGAAGCGGCGCTACTCCCTTTGTCATTGTTTAACGAGTGGTACTCACTGTTGCCGACGTTCTGGGGATGAAGCCCTTTCTTTGAAGGTTAGCGATACAAGGCTGGCGGATGAGCAAATTTCTGTATCCTCGAGGAAAGCCGTACATCACGAAGTGCCAGTAACACGTTCGGGCAGTTGCAGCAGCGGTCCGCGAACTTGGCCACACAGATTCATTCCATTCCTTAACATGCCAGTCACTATTTTTGCAGCCAACTACTGTACACGTCTTCCATCCACATGATTCAATCTAGCATGATTGGAGCACAGTGCGTTAGCGAAAACTCAGTTGCATTTCCGACAGCTGATCGCACAGAAGCAAGGTAGAAGCGGTAATGATTTCGTATTCGTGCGCGGTCGCTGAGGAGAGGCATGGCGCGCCGCCGTGAGCGCCATCTCGTTTCTCTAAAACAAACTGCTCCGCGAAAAGGGTCAATAGGAGGCGTTGGCTAGAGCTACCCTACCAGATTCTTTATTCCATGACATGCCGTGCAATGGCCACGTCCGCCGCGAGCGTCTCATTCGGGATCAAATAAGTGCTGCCAAAAGACGTTCAAACGCCCGTTACTACTTTCCGTGCCATCTGCAACGAAATCCGCCATTTTGAATGCGCTCGCCTTGGATACAACGCCGTCTTGCCTTGGCTCGTGATGATCGATCGACGGCACTAAGGCGATTGCAGTGATCCACTTCATTTGCACCAAACTTTTGCTCTAAATGCTGTTCATATATAAAATACGTTATTAGCAAGTATCGCCTAAAATAACAAATGTATGTTGTGCTACTGACTCACCCAGCGCCATCACCATCATTTTTTAAGTGCACGTCTCTTTCTCGGGTAGCAGCGCGCCACCAAAGTGACACTGTGCGGCAAAGTGCACTGGCTCAGAATGACACTAAATATGCCACTGCGACAGGGGTATAAGCCGAGCAGCGCGGCGCTCCCTAGCTGAAGCGCAAAACAACGAAGAGTAGGCCGAGGGCGCTGCGAACGAACTGGACGTTAGGGAGCGGGCGGGCGTCTCTGTCCCCAGGGCCGGTATAACCTAAAACTATTCTGGCCTGTGTTTACGCTCATATGGCCGAGGCCTCGGCCATTTTCATCTAGCACGGACTAATGGCGGATTTATAATAAAAAAGTCGCTGTTTTTCTCCCAAAGAAAAAGCATCCATTGCGTTAGCAAATTCGTAGACAGCTATACGAAGTATAGTAGTTTTATTGGCCCTCTAAACTTGGAAACATTTGCTTACGAACCGAATTTGTGTGGCAAGCATGGTGTCAGCGCGTACAAGCAAACATGAACATATCAGAATCTGTGTCAGCGGACGCTCGCTGCTGCTAGCGTGAGCACGCGCGACAGCAGCAGCGAGCGAAGTGACCTTCGTGCTGTCTATCGGTTGAACGCCAACTGAGCGGCGAGAACACAGCACGCACAAAGGCATATGAGCCGTCTGCAGATCGCTTTCAAGTTACGGCACGCGCGGCCGCGCAAAGTACGCAGTTATTGGCAGAGTAGATGCCGCCCCCCGTCCCTCCCGTGCTGCCGCCCCGCTTTTCTCCCTTTCGCGTGCGAGATTGAGCCGCGATCGTCAGTGCCCCTTGCACCTCACGCAGTTGCACGCAGTTGCTGCCGGAGCACAACGCCCCCTCCCTCCCCTCCCATCTCCCACGGCTTTCGCGCGACAGAGACGGCGCGTATGCTCTCCCCTTTCCTCGCTCGCGCGCGCCAGATTGAGCCGCGATCGTCGGCTCCCCTGGCGTGCTTTCACTCGCACATACGGCGCGCGGCCACGGTGTTATGGCAAATGGCAAAGTCTGCCACTGCTGGTGACATTGTTGCACCCTCGGAAGAAACGCAGAAAATGTTAACGTAACAATTTTTCTTATACATTATGGTCTTTTTCAGTTCAACTGCATATTTTATCAAGAAAAAATTACATCTCAAATACCTTTATAGTTCTTTGTGCTAAGATCAATATGTAAGACATTCATGCGGTAAGATTTATGTATCATTTTGGGGAAAAGTATGTTAAATGCAACATTCTTGCCATATATAAATATATTAAAAGCACACACTTTGAATATAGAGTTGAATACATTGGAGTGCAGCGTTGTTTGTGCGGGCGGTTACATGTAAGGGCCGTGCGGGGTGGTCACAAGATATGCGCAGTTCGACACCAAGGCGGCGGTAGAGAGTTATAGCCGTCGGGGATGGATGGGGAGCCGCGGTTTCCGAGGAGCGCGTAAGCGGGTTCACTGTGAGTCGGGGCTTCCGGCGTTCGGTTCGCGGAAGCAGTGCCGTGGCTTTGAAGCCAACCCCTCGTCGCTATACCACACCCATTACGAGACATTCCGCGAACGGACCAGACGCCTCAACGTGCGTGGGGGTGTTTTCTTTGGGCGACTGTCTCTTCCGGGGTTGTGAGATAAGATACTCATTCCGCTGCAAAGGACTTGTGGCAACGGCCTTGACTATTGGAACTCCGGTAGTGTCACCCTGGAACCCCATTTTGTGCACACTGCGTGCGCCGCACTGTGATTGGACGAACGATGGAGTGAGGGTGATGTTGGGGATGCGTTTATGTACTGCAGGGCCCTTCGAGAGGACTCGGTGGCGATTCGGTTAAGAAAGAAGACCAAAATTGTAAACTCATCGAACTCTTGACTCGTAGTCTTGATGTCTGTGTACATAGTTTTCTTCTATCGCATGCTATTCAATCTTAATAAACAGTTAACCCCAATTGCAATCAGCGTCACCGCCTTGCCTAATGTAACGTGACTTCGCGACTTCCACACTTCAAGTTTCCCTCACCGACATCGAGGCGAACATCAACTGGCGCAGTCGACAGGATCGCGAGGTCTTTCTACTGAAGGCAAGCGACGTTTTGATTGCTTCGCGGAGAGCAAGCAGGCGGGAGAGCATTTGGAGCTTTCAGAGAAGGCAAACGACATAGGCGTCGCAAGGACAGCGCAGGAGACATCGAGGGTTGCACAGCGACGCCACGCCGCGGAGTTGGAGTCGGCAAGTCTGACGGGGTGAACCGCAGGGGCGCAGGAGACGTCGAGGGCGGCATAGTGACGGTAGCGAGGTGGAGGTTGAGATCAGCGAGCATCCTGGAACAGGAACTGGAAATTTACTGGAAAGTTGAGCAGTTTCTGTGACAACGTGTGCCAGGAGCACCACGGAAGGCCAACCACACTCTGGGGCGACAGTCAAGGCGGCGAAGACAACAGTGGTCAAGGTAGGGCACTTGTCTGTTGTCTCTTGGTCCACCATGTCGGGCTAGTGCCTAAGTGATCTCTAGTTTTACACAAACCACAGAAAGGGAAGTTCATAGAACATCTCACGATGGCTGAGAGCGACATGGCTGCCGCAGGCACTAGTCAGGAAGAGGAAAACGTACCCAGTGGACAGCGTGAGCAGTTGCTCACAAAATGAGTGCTTGAGCTGGAGAAGCTCAAACTTATGGTAGAGATGGAAAAAGTTTAACTTTCTCAAATGCAGCTACAGCCGCTGGCGCATGTACAACACGGGCGGGGTCAGTTGTCGGGTATCAAGTTGGGGCAATATGCAATGGAACTGAAGGCAGTTCTTGCTCGAATGCCAGAGGCGGATCCCACAGTGCCCGCATGGTTTAAAAGCGCGGACACTCTCTTTGAAACACTGCGAATCCCCGAGGAGATTCGTGGAGTACGTGATCTTGCTGCCTTTCCTGAATGAGAAAGTGAGAGCATTTGTCGCAAGCGAGTCGGACGGTAGCATGATGCCTTACCCTGAACTGAAATAAAAAATTCTAAAGGAACTGAAAATGACTCCTAATGAGTATCGGCGTTTATTCCTGTCTATGAAGACAGAACAGGGTGATTCGTGGCATCAGGTGGCGACCAGGATAGAGACTTTGTTCTCATACTACCTAAAGAGTAGGGCTGTCAATACCGTGAAGGATATAAATGATTTGATTATCGCCGACAAGATTAAACAGGTATTATGAGAAGAAGTAAGGACGTACGTAATGCAGAATGAAGTGAAGGAATGGCTTGTGGCTAGTGAAATTGCCGAGCTAGCCGAGACATATGAGGAAAGCATACGCGGGGGCGGAACCCGAGAGCGTTCGGATAAGCCACTCCATGAAGGAGACAGACGAGTTGACGAGATGAGTCGCCAAGCAGGGAATGCAGGCAAGAAAGTTCGGACGGGAGCTATTCGATGCTTCCAATGAAAGAAGTTTGGGCACTATGCCAGCAACTGTCCAGACCCTCGGTAGGGGTTCGATGAGGAGCAACCGCAGAAAGAGAGTGGCAAACTGGTGGCAAGGGCGGAGATAGTTGTATTGGACAGCTTTGAGCCACAGGAGGAGCCAGGTGATAAGCAGACAAGCAAGCGTCATCCGAGATGTTAAAGTGGGTAGATTTGAAAGTTGGAGAGAATTCCATCAAGGCCTGTCTCGATTCAGGCGCAGAGATAACTGTGTTAAGAGCAGAGACGGTCACCGAAGTTTGTAAAGGTGGGAGTTCAGGTAACATTAAGTTAAAAGGTGCGTTTGGCCAGGTTGTTGATGCTGACTTGTTCTATGTACCACTGTCTCTAGCCGGAATGGGTAAAGGTGGCAACCAGCAGGTGGTGACCGTGTGTGTAGTCACCGAAGGGCTGTCAGAAGGTGTAGGTGCGTTGCTAACACTAGAGGCACACGAGCTTCTAGAACCTGCGCAAGTGGGGACAGATTTAGAACAGCAGGATAAGGCCAATTTTGGGCAAGTGTTTAGCACCATAGATAATGCCGTTTTGAGCCTTCAGTTCGAGGAGGAGGCTGAGGAAGGTGCGATGGATGCTTCAGTGGGCCTAGATGGAAATGAAGCTGTGGGTTGGGATGAGGTAACGCCTGCTGCTAGCTTCAGGGCGGAACAGGTGGAGGACGATTCCCTGCGTGAAGATTGGAGCCAAGCAGTTGAAGGTACGCTTGGAAGGAAGTTGCAGGATAGACTGTGTTATATCGTCATGCACCGCGCGTGCCTATGAATCTAGGCACCTGATGTAATCACTTTCTGCCCTCGTTCTCTATTTTGTCCCTTCCCCTCTTTCTTGCTGTGTGCTATATATTGCACACGATACCCGCAATAAACGCTCTTTGCTCGGTTGCTCTGCTTGGGATTACGTGGTCACTTCAGTGGCGACGAAGATGGGATGAGCCTGCCGCCCCACCAGCGACACCCCGGTAGCCATGGCCGGATACGCAAGCCCACCGCAGTTCGAGGAAGCTACGGACCACTGGCCGGCATATCTAGTGCGGCTAGAAGCTTTCGTCGAAGGCAACGGCATCACGGAAGAAAAGAAGAAGCGAGTATTGCTCGTAGCAGGGCTGAGCACCCACACTGTGGCCGTCGTCAGTGGACGCTGCGCGCCAACAAAGGTGAACGAGCTGTCGTACAAAGAAGCACTCGACATACTGCAGAAGCATTTTTCGCCTAGCCAGAATGAAATAGCCCAATCCTACAAATTGTTCTCACGCAACCAGATGCCAGGAGAGCCAGTCAGAGATTTTCTTGTAGCCATTCGGCAATTGGCGGATACCTGCAACTTCGGCACTTCACTTGACAGGATGCTCCGGGACCGGATAGTTGTGGCTTGCAAAATAACTCAGTACGTCGTCAACTGCTTGCGAAAGCATCCTTAACAAGAGGCGAAGCAGAGGAAATCGCTTTAGCAGTGGAAATGGCGGAATAAAACGTGAAGACGCTGAGGACTGCGCCTGAAGACGAAGGCGTACACGTGTTGAGAAACATGTATGCACGACGTGAAAGTCGGGCGGCCAGGCCGCCATGTTTCAGGTGTGGAAAAACAGGGCACGACTCCAGAACCTGTCGGTTCCGCTCGGCGAAGTGTTACAAGTGCCAGCAGCGCGGTCATGTTCGCAAGATGTGTCCCGGACAAGCAGACAGCAGAACGAGGGAACCGTTAACGTGGCCACACCAGCAAATTAAAGCCGTGCATCCGTCAGCAGGAAACAGCAACGATCCGGGTTCAGAAGATCTGTTCCTCGTTGAAACAACAGATAATTTTGTTGGAAACATTCACACCGTAAAGGCCATAATGCGCACTCTCCTTTGGAATGGAATAGCGATCAAGATGCAGCTGGACACAGGGTCACCGGTTTCTATCATCACTTGGCCCACCTACGTACAGCATCAAGATGCATGGCCGAACCTGCAAGAATCGCCGCTCAAGTTGTCATGCTTCCTTGGACTACTGCCGGTGCGCGGCCAGTTACAACTCGAGGTTTCCTTGGGTTCGAAGACCACAAAAGCCACATTAGCTGTGCTGGGGTGTTCCGGGCCGAACTTGTGTGGCCGGGACGTCATGACAGCGCTGGACCTTCTTGGGGAGCCGGTGCTCAGCGCAACGCAGGAAGGTGAGAGTGCAGCCATTCGTGAAGTTGGCAATGCCGTTGAGGTCTTGTTAGAAGAATTTTCTGTTGTGTGTCGACCCGAGTTAGGGCTCATTAAGGGACCGCCAGCCCGTTTTCCATTGCCTGACGATGCTGTTCTTCGGTTCTGTAAGTCGCGGCAGGTGCCGTACGCGTTACGCTCAAAAGTGGAGGCCGAAATTGATCGGCTAGATTAAAATGGAATTCTTGCCCCGGTCGCACACTCGGAGTGGGAGGCACCCGTGGTGGCGCTGGTAAAGCGAAACGGGAACATTCGTTTATGCGGTAATTTCAAAACTACTGTCAACCAAGCCTGCCACACGATCCAGTATCCTCTCCCGCGCATAGACGACATCATGGCGACGTTGAACAGCGGCGAAGTTTTTACAACTATCGATCTCCGGGACGCCTATCATCAAATTACGTTAGACGAAGAATCGCAACTGCTCACGACGGTGAATACGCAGAAGGGCCTTTTTTGCTTCACCCATCTTCCGTTTGGAGTAGCCTCTGCGCCAGCGCTCTTTCAGCAATGCATGGAAACAATTTTACAAGGGCTGCCTGAGGTGCAGGTCTATTTAGACGACGTAATCATTGCAGAAAAGCGGAATGATGCCGCCACCTTACGCCGAGTGCTGGGAAGATTCCGCGAGTTCGGGGTGCGGCTCAATCGGGAGAAGTCAAGATTTCGTGAGAATGAGGTTGATTTTTTGGGTTACAAAATCAACGATAAAGGCGTGCATGCCAAAAGGGAAAATCTTGAGGCTATTCTGGACGTCGAGACACCCACGGGAGTGCCCGAGTTAAAATCATTTTTGGGTATTGTCACCTATTACCAAAAGTTTCTACCGCAGGCAGCCACGATCCTTGCACCTTTGTACGAACTATTGCGAGCCAGGGCGGAGTGGAAGTGGGGCGTTGCTCAGCAGCAGGCTTTCGAAGAGGTCAAAGCACTGATAAGGAAAGCAGATTTTCTTGCCCATTACGACCCGGACAAACCGTTGGTACTAGAATGTGACGCTTCAGCAGTCGGCATTGGAGCCGTTCTTTCTCACGGCACAGTTGAGGGGATGAGGCGACTCATTGGCTTCCGCTCCCGCATACTCACAGACGCAGAGCGGAAATATTCAGTTAGAAAAGGAAGCCCTGGCATTAGTGTTTGGAGTGGCGAAATTCCGGGCATATTTGTTGGGTAGGAAATTCACACTCCTGACTGATCACAAGCCTTTAGTCGGAATTTTCAATCCAGATAAGCCGGTTCCAGCCATGGCGGCCGCCCGCATACAACGGTGGGCCCTCCAGTGAGCACGTACTCCTACATCGTCAAGTTCAAAGACGGCAAGGCGAATGTTCCGGCGGACGCACTCAGCCTGCCACCGGCAGCGCCTTCCAGGGAAGTGTCCGGAGACGAGGACGGCGCTGATGACTGTGAGAGTACGTACTTCTCACCGCTGGTTTGGACAGTAGAGTGCTGTCAGCCAAACAAGTGGCCCGCTATACGGCCGAAGATGAGGAGTTACGTGTGGTGCAGAAGTGGGTGCAGGAAGGCTGGCCTCGGCATTTAGACGCGAACCAAGTAACCCTGAAGCCTTACCTATTCCGGAGGGACGAGCTAACTGTGAGAGAAGGCCTGATGTTCTGGGGCCACCGAGTCGTCGTGCCTAAAGCAGCCAGGAACGCAGTGTTGCAGCTTATTCATGAGACACATCAAGGAATCACCGCGATGAAGAGACTAGCTCGGTCGCTGCTCTGGTATCCCGGCATTGATAAAGAGATTGAGCAGCTCGTAAGACGTGCCACTTATGTGTTCAAGCTGCACCGATGCCTCCACGCCAGGTACCAGTTCCGTGGCCAGAAACCAGGCAGCCGTGGTCGCGTCTGCACGTTGATTTTGCGGGTCCGGTGGATGGCTACATGCTATTAATTGTGGTCGATTCCCACAGTAAGTGGATGGACGCTGTGCCTTTGAGAACTTCCACTGCTGGGACGACCGCAGATGCCCTGCGCACCCTCTTTAGCACGTTTGGGTTGCCGCGCACAATCGTCACAGATAATGGGCCACAGTTTGCAAGCCGGGAATTCCAGACTTTCACTACGGTGAATGGAATAAAGCACGTGCGCAGTGCACCATATCACCCTCAATCGAATGGGTTGGCAGAACGAGCGGCGCGTACCATAAAACAAAGCCTACAGAAAAACAGGCAAGGATCCATGCAAACGCGGCTGGCGAGGATCTTGCACAACTACCGACCAACGCCGCTGTCGGGCGGAAAACTCCGGCTATGCTGCTGATGGGGCGAGAGCTACGCTCCCGATTAGACAACTTGTTGCCGTCAGGAACAGAGCGCGACAGTTACCCCTTTGCAAATGATTTCTTGCAGAAGGATGAACCAATTTGGGTGCGAAACTACGGTTGCCTCGGAGACCCATGGACTCAAGCACGTGTCCAAACAACAGAGGGGTCGCGTATGGTGACCGCAGAGGGACCAGAGGGCGAACTAATGCGACGACACTTGGACCAAGTGAAACCGCGTGTTGTGGTCTCTCAGCCGAAGGTGACAGCCATCGACAAGACCGCTAGTGCTGATACGACGGAGGGGACCACAACCCTGGGACTACGAAGGTCGACCCGTTCGAGACGTCCCCCTGACAGGTTCTTACTTTAGGAGAAGAGGAGACTGTTATATCGGCATGCACCGCGCATGCCTATGAATCTAGGCACCTGATGTAATCACTTTCTACCCTTGTTCTCTATTTTGTCCCTTCCCCTCTTTCTTGCTGTGTGCTATATATTGCACACGATACCCGCAATAAACGCTCTTTGCTCGGTTGCTCTGCTTGGGATTACGTGGTCACTTCAGATTGCTTGTTCATGAAAAGAAAATGAATAGCCAAATGCAGAATCAATTGGTGTTGCCCGAATCCAAAAGCAAACGAGGTTTAGAACTCGTGCACGACAGATCGAGTGGGGGACGCTTGTCTGGGACGAAACGAAGCATAGGAGCGCGAGGTTAAGGTTTCAAGTCCCGGAAACAACGAAGCATCGAAGTGTGATCGGACTTAGCCATTGCCGCGAGCATACTGAAGGTGATGTGCCCTCTTTCTGACTTGCGCAACCTTAGGATACCGAAGTCGATCCCGCGGAATGAAGAGGCAAGAAACGCATTTTGCGTAGTAAAAAACGTGTTAGCATCACTGCCGCAGGTGGTTGCCCCTGGTCATTCTCACGATTTTCTGTTAATAGCCAATGCCTCCGAAGTGCCGGAACGGACGTGCCTATCGCAGCTTGTAAAGGTAGAACGAAAACCGGCCGCCGTCCCCAGTAAAAAGCTCACGGTAGCACAGGGAAAGTGGTTAATCATGGAGAGAATGTGGTGGATGTCGGGAAGCGTCAAGAAAAGTCACTCGAAATAGACGGAAACGTTACAATAAAAAGAGAGCCCTGAACTCCAGCTGACACCTTGGCTGTAAAAGCATACCAAGGGGTCCCTCAACAAGGTTCAGACAGTTTCAATACAACAGATAAAGATTCATCTCAAATCATCACATGATCACAGTAGAGTTAACACAAAAACAAAACCTGGACGTGAATCTCTGCACCACTTAGAGTGCCCAGTGCCAAGAATGAGGATGCAGCAATGCAACAAGAGAGTATCTCTGATAAACCTATGTCGTATCGTCATCACTTCAGATGAGCTTCCATTGATCAGCTCTGATGAAGTGAAAATGGACTTGAGACATTCCTCGTTAGAACAAGATATCAAATTTTCCTGTTAAGCTGCACTGGGACGAAAAAGATGTGAGCACATTTCACTTTCGATGTGTAGACAGTGAGGAGCTGCAGCAGCCACCCATAAAGATTCTAAAGGCCAGCAGGTCTGCTATTCTCCGGCCTGTGAAGGTGCCTCAACCTGCAGGGGGTATCGGCACTGAACCTTTAAACGACTGCCACGGAGATGAGCAGCAAGCAAAGAGTTTCTGAACCTGTGCTTTCTCAGGCAGAGAAAGTTGTGAAAGAGTTGATGATTTCCATGGATGGGTCTGCAGTGCCAGCCGGCTTTAAGGCAGTCAAGCTCAATTGCCGCACCGATACCGGAGAGGTGGTTTAGCGTGTTGTCTTGGAGTCAATGAAACCTATTCGTGTCATTAACAGTACCACACATCTTGAAAAGCAGATTGACTTCTTGCTTCGTGTAATTTCATTCATAAAGGAAACCGGGGAAATTACCGATAAGCCTGTGAACCCACATCAACAGATTATGCCATTTCTGGCAACCGCACCGGCTGCGAATAAGACTACGCCTGCCAGCCAAAGCACACCAAGAACCTCTAGTTCAAGGCTGACCAGCCTCATTAAATCGCCTGCTAGTGCTCTTGTTGTTGCTGTTCCTGTTGCAGATTCAGTCAAGCACTTGCAGTGTAAAATGGTAACCAGTACTCACCCGTTGCAGTCAACACAAGCGGAAGCACTTGTCCAAGTTCTAAGCTAGATATGCTGAACAAGCAGAAGGAGGCCATCAAGGTGCTTGAAGAACAGTCTACGCTTCAGGTTTGCAATTTGTTTGCTAAGTATGAAAAGGGCTGGCTGTCATCTATTTTACATCGTGTTGAAAGTGATGTCCGGGATTCAAAAGCAAGCGAGAGAGACCCTGAACAAGGTTCAAGTGGTCTGAATGTGGGGGATGTCGGGAAGCCTCAAGGCATGTCACTCGAAGTAGACGGAAACGTTACATAAAAAAGAGAGCCCGGAACTTCAGCTGACACCTTGGCTGTAAAAGCATACCAAGGGGTCCCTCAACAAGGTTCAGACAGTTTCAATACAACAGATAGATTCACCGCAAATCATCACATGATCACAGTAGAGTTAACACAAAAACAAAACCTGGACGTGAATTTCTGCACCACTGTGCCCAGTGCCAAGAATGAGGATGCAGCAAAGCAACAAGAGAGTATCTCTCATAAACCTATGTCGTATCGTCATCACTTCAGATGAGCTTCCATTGAGCAGCTCTGATGAAGTGAAAATGGACTTGAGGCATTCCTCGTTAATAACAAGATATCAAACACTTTTACTATTAAGCTGCACTGGGACGGAAAAAATGTGAGCACATTTCACTTTCGTTATGTAGACAGTGAGGAGCTGCAGCAGCCACCCATAAAGGTTCTAAAGGCCAGCAGGTTTACTATTGTCCGGCCTGTGAAGGTGCCTCTCAACCGGCAGGGGGTATCGGCACTGAACCTTTAAACTGCCACGGAGATGAGCAGCAAGCAAACAGTTTCTGAACCTGTGCTTTCTCAGGCAGAGAAAGTTGTGAAAGAGTTGATGATTGACATGGATGGGTCTGCAGTGCCAGCCGGCTTTAAGGCAGTCAAGCTCAATTGCCGCACCAATACCGGAGAGGTGGTGCAGCGTGTTGTCTTGTAGTCAATGAAACCTATTCCTGTCATTAACACACACATCCTTGCTCATCCAAAGCACACCAAGAACCTCTAGTTCAAGGCTGACCAGCCTCATTAAATCGCCTGCTAGTGCTGTTGTTGTTGCTGTTCCTGTTGCAGATTCAGTCAAGCACTTGCTGTGCAAAATGGTTACCAGTACTCACCCGTTGCAGTCAACACAAGCGGAAGCACTTCTCCAAGTTCTAAGCTAGATATGCTGAACAAGCCGAAGGAGGCCTTCAAGGTGCTTGAAGAAGAGTCTACGCTTCATGTTTGCAATTTGTTTACTGAGTAAGAAAAGGGCTGGCTGTTATCTATTTTACATCGTGTTGAAAGTGATGTCCGGGATTCAAAAGCAAGCGAGAGAGACCTTGAACAAGGTTCAAGTGGTCTGAATGTGGGGGATGTCGGGAAGCCTCAAGGCATGTCACTCGAAGTAGACGGAAACGTTACATAAAAAAGAGAGCCCGGAACTTCAGCTGACACCTTGGCTGTAAAAGCATACCAAGGGGTCCCTCAACAAGGTTCAGACAGTTTCAATACAACAGATAAAGACTCACCTCAAATCATCACATGATCACAGTAGAGTTAACACAAAAACAAAACCTGGACGTGAATCTCTGCACCACTCAGTGCCCAGTGCCAAGAATGAGGACGCAGCAATGCAACAAGAGAGTATCTCTCATAAACCTCTCTGTCGTATCGTCATCACTTCAGATGAGCTTCCACTGATCAGCTCTGATGAAGTGAAAAATGGACTTGAAGCATTCGTCGTTAATAACAATATATCAAACACTTTTACTATTAAGCTGCACTTTGACGGAAAAAATGTGAGCACATTTCGCTTTCGTTATGTAGACAGTGAGGAGCTGCAGCAGCCACCCATGAAGGTTCTAAAGGCCAGCAGGTTTACTATTCTCCGGCCTGTGAAGGTGCCTCAACCTGCAGGGGGTATCGTCACTGAACCTTTAAACGACTGCCACGGAGATGAGCAGCAAGCAAAGTTTCTGAACCTGTGCTTTCTCAGGCAGAGAAAGTTGTGAAAGAGTTGATGATTTCCATGGATGGGTCTGCAGTGCCAGCCGGCTTTAAGGCAGTCAAGCTCAATTGCCGCACCGATACCGGAGAGGTGGTGCAGCGTGTTGTCTTGGATTCAATGAAACCTATTCGTGTCATTAACAGTACCACACATCCTGAAAAGCAGATTGGCTTCTTTCCTCGTGTAATTTGATTCATAAAGGAAACCGGGGAAATTACCGATAAGCCTGTGAACCCACATCAACAGATTATGCCATTTCTGGCAACCGCTCCGGCTGCGAATAAGACTACGCCTGCCATCCAAAGCACACCAAGAACCTCTAGTTCAAGGCTGACCAGCCTCATTAAATCGCCTGCTAGTGCTGTTGTCGTTGCTGTTCCTGTTGCAGATTCAGTCAAGCACTTGCTGTGCAAAATGGTAACCAGTACTCGCCCGTTGCAGTCAACACAAGCGGAAGCACTTGTCCAAGTTCTAAGCTAGATATGCTGAACAAGCCGGAGGAGGCCATCAAGGTGCTTGAAGAACAGTCTGCGCTTCAGGTTTGCAATTTGTTTGGTCAGTAAGAAAATGGCTGGCTGTCATCTATTTTACATCGTGTTGAAAGTGATGTCCGGGATTCAAAAGCAAGCGAGAGAGACCCTGAACAAGGTTCAAGTGGTCTGAATGTGGGGGATGTCGGGAAGCCTCAAGGCATGTCACTCAAAGTAGACGGAAAGGTTACAATGAAAAAGAGAGCCCGGAACTTCAGCTGACACCTTGGCTGTAAAAGCATACCAAGGGGTCCCTCAACAAGGTTCAGACAGTTTCAATACAACAGATAAAGATTCACCTCAAATCATCACATGATCACAGTAGAGTTAACACAAAAACAAAACCTGGACGTGAATCTCTGCACCACTCAGAGTGCCCAGTGCCAAGAATGAGGATGCAGCAATGCAACAAGAGAGTATCTCTGATAAACCTATGTCGTATCGTCATCACTTCAGATGAGCTTCCATTGATCAGCTCTGATGAAGTGAAAATGGACTTGAGACATTCCTCGTTAGAACAAGATATCAAATTTTCCTGTTAAGCTGCACTGGGACGAAAAAGATGTGAGCACATTTCACTTTCGATGTGTAGACAGTGAGGAGCTGCAGCAGCCACCCATAAAGATTCTAAAGGCCAGCAGGTCTGCTATTCTCCGGCCTGTGAAGGTGCCTCAACCTGCAGGGGGTATCGGCACTGAACCTTTAAACGACTGCCACGGAGATGAGCAGCAAGCAAAGAGTTTCTGAACCTGTGCTTTCTCAGGCAGAGAAAGTTGTGAAAGAGTTGATGATTTCCATGGATGGGTCTGCAGTGCCAGCCGGCTTTAAGGCAGTCAAGCTCAATTGCCGCACCGATACCGGAGAGGTGGTTTAGCGTGTTGTCTTGGAGTCAATGAAACCTATTCGTGTCATTAACAGTACCACACATCTTGAAAAGCAGATTGACTTCTTGCTTCGTGTAATTTCATTCATAAAGGAAACCGGGGAAATTACCGATAAGCCTGTGAACCCACATCAACAGATTATGCCATTTCTGGCAACCGCACCGGCTGCGAATAAGACTACGCCTGCCAGCCAAAGCACACCAAGAACCTCTAGTTCAAGGCTGACCAGCCTCATTAAATCGCCTGCTAGTGCTCTTGTTGTTGCTGTTCCTGTTGCAGATTCAGTCAAGCACTTGCAGTGTAAAATGGTAACCAGTACTCACCCGTTGCAGTCAACACAAGCGGAAGCACTTGTCCAAGTTCTAAGCTAGATATGCTGAACAAGCAGAAGGAGGCCATCAAGGTGCTTGAAGAACAGTCTACGCTTCAGGTTTGCAATTTGTTTGCTAAGTAAGAAAAGGGCTGGCTGTCATCTATTTTACATCGTGTTGAAAGTGATGTCCGGGATTCAAAAGCAAGCGAGAGAGACCCTGAACAAGGTTCAAGTGGTCTGAATGTGGGGGATGTCGGGAAGCCTCAAGGCATGTCACTCGAAGTAGACGGAAACGTTACATAAAAAAGAATGCCCGGAACTTCAGCTGACACCTTGGCTGTAAAAGCATACCAAGGGGTCCCTCAACAAGGTTCAGACAGTTTCAATACAACAGATAGATTCACCGCAAATCATCACATGATCACAGTAGAGTTAACACAAAAACAAAACCTGGACGTGAATTTCTGCACCACTGTGCCCAGTGCCAAGAATGAGGATGCAGCAAAGCAACAAGAGAGTATCTCTCATAAACCTATGTCGTATCGTCATCACTTCAGATGAGCTTCCATTGAGCAGCTCTGATGAAGTGAAAATGGACTTGAGGCATTCCTCGTTAATAACAAGATATCAAACACTTTTACTATTAAGCTGCACTGGGACGGAAAAAATGTGAGCACATTTCACTTTCGTTATGTAGACAGTGAGGAGCTGCAGCAGCCACCCATAAAGGTTCTAAAGGCCAGCAGGTTTACTATTGTCCGGCCTGTGAAGGTGCCTCTCAACCGGCAGGGGGTATCGGCACTGAACCTTTAAACTGCCACGGAGATGAGCAGCAAGCAAACAGTTTCTGAACCTGTGCTTTCTCAGGCAGAGAAAGTTGTGAAAGAGTTGATGATTGACATGGATGGGTCTGCAGTGCCAGCCGGCTTTAAGGCAGTCAAGCTCAATTGCCGCACCAATACCGGAGAGGTGGTGCAGCGTGTTGTCTTGTAGTCAATGAAACCTATTCCTGTCATTAACACACACATCCTTGCTCATCCAAAGCACACCAAGAACCTCTAGTTCAAGGCTGACCAGCCTCATTAAATCGCCTGTTAGTGCTGTTGTTGTTGCTGTTCCTGTTGCAGATTCAGTCAAGCACTTGCTGTGCAAAATGGTTACCAGTACTCACCCGTTGCAGTCAACACAAGCGGAAGCACTTCTCCAAGTTCTAAGCTAGATATGCTGAACAAGCCGAAGGAGGCCTTCAAGGTGCTTGAAGAAGAGTCTACGCTTCATGTTTGCAATTTGTTTACTGAGTAAGAAAAGGGCTGGCTGTTATCTATTTTACATCGTGTTGAAAGTGATGTCCGGGATTCAAAAGCAAGCGAGAGAGACCTTGAACAAGGTTCAAGTGGTCTGAATGTGGGGGATGTCGGGAAGCCTCAAGGCATGTCACTCGAAGTAGACGGAAACGTTACATAAAAAAGAGAGCCCGGAACTTCAGCTGACACCTTGGCTGTAAAAGCATACCAAGGGGTCCCTCAACAAGGTTCAGACAGTTTCAATACAACAGATAAAGACTCACCTCAAATCATCACATGATCACAGTAGAGTTAACACAAAAACAAAACCTGGACGTGAATCTCTGCACCACTCAGTGCCCAGTGCCAAGAATGAGGACGCAGCAATGCAACAAGAGAGTATCTCTCATAAACCTCTCTGTCGTATCGTCATCACTTCAGATGAGCTTCCACTGATCAGCTCTGATGAAGTGAAAAATGGACTTGAGGCATTCGTCGTTAATAACAATATATCAAACACTTTTACTATTAAGCTGCACTTTGACGGAAAAAATGTGAGCACATTTCACTTTCGTTATGTAGACAGTGAGGAGCTGCAGCAGCCACCCATGAAGGTTCTAAAGGCCAGCAGGTTTACTATTCTCCGGCCTGTGAAGGTGCCTCAACCTGCAGGGGGTACTGAACCTTTAAACGACTGCCACGGAGATGAGCAGAAAGCAAAGAGTTTCTGAACCTGTGCTTTCTCAGGCAGAGAAAGTTGTGAAAGAGCTGATGATTCGCATGGATGGGTCTGCAGTGCCAGCCGGCTTTAAGGCAGTCAAGCTCAATTGCCGCACCGATACCGGGGAGGTAGTGCAGCGTGTTGTCTTGGAGTCAATGAAACCTATTCGTGTCATTAACAGTACCACACATCCTGAAAAGCAGATTGGCTTCTTGCCTCTTGTAACTTGATTGATAAAGGAAACCGGGGAAATTACCGATAAGCCTGTGAACCCATGTCAACAGATTATGCCATTTCAAGTTCAAGTTCATTCTTCTTCTAGTACAGACTATAAACGTCCTCCGGGGCTAAAAGTTGCAGTCAGCAGCTTGACTGGACCCAGTAGGCGTTGCACATGGCAGAGCGATAACAGTAGCATTTTTGGTATAAAACTAAAGCAAAAAGTTTACTAAACAAAGACATAAACTAAACAAATTTACAACTCAGATGCAGGCTTATGACAGGATATGTAAGATTCAACAACAGACATTTTTGTACAAATAAAACAAAAAAGACAAAAACATGGTCGTGTTATATACATTGTTATACATGAATGTATATGTTTACAGGTTAATGAAATACATCTTCAACTCTTTACGAGAGAAATTAGTAGCCTCAACATGATTCTTTAGAATTTTCGGCAAATTGTGTTTAATAGATTGCAACTTATATTCGGTGCGAAAGCGCGGTACGAGCCAAGGTTCAGTGTTTCTGAGATGCACAGGTATGTCATGGTGATGCAATGTCGCTAGCGATGTAAGAAAATCTCTACATTCTTTCCTGCAAAATAGAACATTTGTAAAATACGATATTCATAGTATCGATCTACCCATACGATTTGATATGTTTGTGACAATGCTTTCGTTGTTGATCGGGGTTCGATATTAGCAATGTGTCGAAGAAACGCCTTTTGTAATGTAACTTTTATTTATGTTAGTTTGCGTTGTGGTTGCCCATACTAAACTACAATAATTAAATTGCGAGGTGAACAATGCATGATAAATTTGTAGCTTGGCTTTTGTCGGCATGTGAGCTCTACAGCGAGATAGTACACCGGCAACTGCAAAAAACTTGTTTCGAAGGTTATTAAAATGAGCAACCTGGCAACCGCACCGGCTGCGAATAAGACTACGCCTCTATGCACTGCAAATTTGCCCATCCAGGACACACCAAGAACCTCTATTTCAAGGTTGCCCAGCCTCATTAAATCGCCTGCTGCTGCTGTTGTTCTTGTTGCAGATTCAGTCAAGCACTTGCTGTGTAAAATGGTAACCAGTGCTCACCTGTTGCAGTCAACACAAGCGGAAGCACTTGTCCAAGTTCTAACCTAGATATGCTGAACAAGCCGAAGGAGGCCATCAAGGTGCTTGAAGAAGAGTCTAAGCTTCAGGTTTGCAATTTGTTTACTGAGTAAGAAAAGGGCTGGCTGTCATCTATTTTACATCGTGTTGAAAGTGATGTCCGGGATTCAGAAGCAAGCGAGAGAGACCCTGAACAAGGTTCAAGTGGTCTGAATGTGGTGGATGTCGGGAAGCCTCAAGGAACGTCACTCGAAGTAGACGGAAACGTTACATAAAAAAGAGAGCTCGGAACTTCAGCTGACACCTTGGCTGTAAAAGCATACCAAGGGGTCCCAACAAGGTTCAGACAGTTTCGATACAACAGATAAAGATTCACCTCAAATCATCACATGATCACAGTAGAGTTAACACAAAAACAAAACCTTGACGTGAATCTCTGCACCACTCAGTGCCCAGAATGAGGATGCAGCAATGCAACAAGTGTGTATCTGTCATAAACCTCTCCGTCGTATCGTCACCACTTCAGATGAGCTTCTATTGATCAGCTCTGAAGTGAAAAATGGACTTGAGGCATTCCTCGTTAAGAACAATATCTAACAATTTTCCCAAAGATGAAATTATTAAGCTGCACTGGGACGGAAAACATGTGAGCAAATTTCATTTTTGTGATATAGACAGTGAGGATCTGCAGCAGCCAATCATAAGGATTCCAAAGGCCAACAGGACTGCTATTCTCAGGCCTGTGAAGGTGCCTCAACATGCAGGGGGTATCGGCACTGAACCAAAATTTTACGACTGTCATGGAGATCAGCGGCAAGCAAAGAGTTTCTGAACCTGTGCTTTCTCAGACGGAGAAAGTTGTAGAACAGTTGATGATTCCCATCGATGGGTCTGCAGTGCCAGCCGGCTTTAAGGCAGTCAAGCTCAATTACCGCACCGATAGCGGAGAGGTGGTGCAGTTGTCTTAGAGTCAATGAAGCCTATTCGTGTCATTAATAGTACCACACATCCTGAAAAGCAGATTGGCTTCTTGCCTCGTGTAATTCGATTCATACAGGAAACCGGGGAAATTACCGATAAGCCTGTGAACCCACATCAACAGATTATGCCATTTCTGGCAACCGCACCGGCTGCGAATAAGAATACGCCTGTATACACTGCAAATGTGCCCATCCAGAGCACACCAAGAACCTCTAGTTCAAGTCTGACCAGCCTCATTAAATCACTTCCTCATCCTCCTGCTGCTGCAGCAGCAGCATAACGCCACCGTTATCCTGCCTCGCACTACCAACCGTCGACGCGGAAACCACAATAGGCCCTTTATTACCCTCTGCAACAGGGAGGCTTGCATCTTCAACCGACGCCTTCGTGCATTCTGCCTCCGAACCCATAAGGTGATTTTTACATTGACCACGGATTTCAGCACCTGTCCTTGCTGCCGTTGGCATACACCCAAGTTTTGAAGGTGTCACCCTCAGCCGCCACATCCAGGGCATGTTTCCGAAAGGGTCGCTACACTTCCCCAGAGTGGCGTAACTTTTCCGTTGTAGAGAAAAACACATCGCCTCACTGAACAACAAGAACTTCCCGCCGCTGTCCTTAGCAAGATCACAAACTCGTCCCCCCACGGCAGCCCTGGTGGCAGCCTCAAACGGTTTCTCTTCGACTACCGACCCCACGAGCACGTCGGACAAAACTTTCGAGATGATCCACGACAGGCACAAGGCTGCAGGAGCGCCAACTAAACCGAAGGGTCCTTCCGGTCCACCAAGCTACAACCTTGGCAAGAACGCCGGACAAGGCGCCGCCAAAAGCTGTGATCTATGACTGCGGCAAGACGGTCCGTTTCCCAGTGTCGAGGGCTTTCTTAAAACTCAGGAAATTATCAGAAAACCGCATCCGCTGCGAATTGCACGCTTCCTCCTTTGCACGTTATTTGAATGTCTCGATTGTTTCTAAATGCCTAAGGATTAATCTAAAGTGAGCCACATCAGAAATGTCCATTAATAACAAAATTAAATAGGAAAACCTTCTTAAGTATGCATCGTTAGAATTAGTTTCAATCTTTATAGATCACTACAAAACAAACGCGGAGTCGCTACGTAAGCAGGAGAAAGTACTGAAACAGAACCTCACTCCGGAAGAGTAAATAGAAATAGTTCGCTATGAATCCGATAGGATGTCAGCACAAAAATTAAAGCCAGGAAATTTTCTCCCGACAATTTTGGTCTTCATGACAACCGGCTGGGATCAAAACATGATATGCCTCCCATACCAGCACCCGTACAGAACAACGGAACGAATGACAACGTTGTGAACCTGTCTAGTATTGAACTTACCGCAGCCGAGCTTAGCGTCCTCTCAAAAGGTTTGGATTTTTGCCCGGCCACTGGCGGCTTTAGTGAATGTCAGCTTCTTAAAGATTTAGACAACTTTGCAAGAAATTTGAGACTTCGGGAATATTTTCACGACCATCCTAAATCAGAGAAAACACGCCAAGCACTGGATTCCTCCTCCACAGCGCGACAAGTGTCAGTATACATACATTAAAGCAGTACAACGCGACATACTTCAGGCGTACAAAGGACAAGTTCCCTTTCGACGCAATATTTCTATTGAAGAAAAAAGGCCACTGAATGAACAGCAAGCAAGATCTTGTATTAAACCTGCCGACAAAGGAGGTGCAATAGTGATTATGGACAAAATTGACTATGTTAAGGAGGCCAACAGACAACTAGCTGAGTCTTCATTCTATCAAATATTAACTTATGATCCTACCAAAAAACGCGCAATTGCGATAGGAGCGGGTTCGGCAAAAACTAAAATAAGCCACTACGTAACAGAAACCGACGGTTCGGACACGGAAAGGTCGCGGGCTTAAAACAAGAGTGGGCAACATGGCTAACTAATCACACTAGGAATTCCCAACGAATACGAAATTCAGAACAAAGATATGGCAATGGAACTGCCGCCCCTTCTCCAGAAAAGCGGCCAATAAACTATAATGATCAATCAATCAACCAGGAAAGCGGCAGTGCTCCACCAGTTTATCAAGAACGCCGTAATCGCTCTGGACGTGATATGTCTGCAGGAGGTCGGAGCCAAGCCGGCCAAACTGCAGGGATACACTTTGAGCGATTCTCAAAATTCGAATGTCACCACGCTGGTGAGCAAGTCGATAAACTCTCAATTATTAACACTTCCGCAAACTAAGGGAGATACTAATTCCATAGTTACCAGTGTGATGCCAAAAAAAAACGACATAAGACACACACAATAATCACAAATCTGTACAGCCCTCCCAAAGGCAAAGGTGGCGACCTATCCCACATTTTCTCAGCAACGAAAGATTTGGCGGACACCAAGGATAAGGCTGTGATAGTGGGTGATTTTAATGCGCCCCACATACTATGGGGATACGCGAAAACGTCGCCCAAAGGGTTCCTACTCGAGCGCACCGCAACGGCCTTGGGCTTATGGGCAATCAATCCGGTAAACCGACGCGCACGGGTAACAGCGTCAGCAGAGACCCGGCGCCCGACCGTGCCCTTACAATTAACGTCAGAGACGCACAATGGATTTCCTTCGACGAAAATCTGTGAAGCGATCACGGCATAATTCGAATAGCGCTCTCCACGCCCAACATACGGAGAACAATAGGAATCACTAGGTTAACCGACTGGCCTCGTTATAGAGCACTCCAGAGGGCGCTTGAGGAGTCGGATACCGCCCCGACCGAGATGCGCGAATGGACTCAATTCCTTCAACGAGCACACGGGGTCACCACCAAAGTCATTGAGCGCACAGCGGAGGTGCCGATGATAGACTCTCACCTGGTCAGCCTATGGGAAGAGAGGCGGAAATTGGTCAAGAGGTGGAAAAGACAACGTCTAAACAAACACTTGAGACAACGCATCGCCGTCTTGGCAGAGCAAGCCCAACGCCACGCCAACGAGCTAGCTAAAAACGAGTGGGCGACGTTCTGTGGAACCCTACCAGGAACTCCGGGAACGACCAGTATGAGGCAAATACTACGGAGCAAGCTAGACCCGATGAGCACACGTACTCTTACAACAAGAAGCTCCAAATTATAGTAGACAACTTTGAGGGTACAGACCAAGATCTAGTCGATGCTCTTCAGAACAAGTACCGTATTTTCGCGCGTATAACCCACCCTTGCATATAACCCGCACCCCTAACTTTGAACTCCACGAAAAAGAAAAAAAAAATAACCTCGCATATAACCCGCACGCTTATCCGAAAAAATTAGGACTAGGATGTTACAACTACGTACAGTCATCATTTCGTTTTCAAAACACATTTATTTCAAACGGACCGCCGCAACGTTGTCAGTGCTGTCCGATTCACTGCTGCCGTCCGAGGTTTCATCGCCGCTCTCAAAGACGTAATCGTCTTCGGGACCACCTAAGCTGTTCCTTATGCCTCAATTTTTGAAGCACTATGAAAGACTGCCGCCCAGACACACTCATGATGCCTAAACAAGGCTGGCCAACTGTGCAAACTGGGCGTACAAGAAACGACACCTGACTCATTGCAAAACCGTGCAAAAAGCGTGTAACCAGACTATGGATGTGGATCTGGCTATAACCTGTGTTGGCCTCTTATTGGCTTAACAAACGTCGATGTCGATAGGCATGCGGACTCTGCACGGCAGGCCACGCGTTGTCGTGAAGCTGACCCCCCAACCCCTCCCTTCGCGAATATTCGCAGATAACCCGCACCCCCCCCCCCCCTTTTAAGCAATCGTTTTAAATTTTTGGTGCGGGTTATATGCGAGAAAATACGGTACATGGGACCCTCACCCGCAATGGGATCGTACTACGCGACGAGACAATAAGCGGTGGAGACCAACCCTAAATTATATGAAGACATAACGTACGCGGAAGTGTATGAGGCGGCACAATCCACAGTTACAAACTCGGCACCGGGCCTAGACTCGATCACAAATTGAATGATTCGAAACATGGGTTCGGTAGCCCTAGCGAAAATAACAAAGGTTTTCAATAGCGAGTGCTGGGCCAAGTCTCAAGAGTGGAATAAATGGCTAAAATAATCATGATCCCCAAAACAAAAAAGAATCCCTCGATCGATACACCGGTCAGTGTCGATCATGTCCTGCCTGGGTAAGCTCTATGAAAGGGTGATCCATAGCAGATTGCAGCGATGCCTGGAAGAGCGGAGCTGGTACTCCATGATAGGATTTAGCACGGGTTTATCTTGCCAGGACGCGTTCCTCCTACTTAGAGACGAAATTCTAACGAATATACCGTACGGCGACGAGAGATTAGTCCTAGCACTAGACCTTAAAGGAGCCTTCGACAACGTCTCTCACGCCGCAATATTGGAGGAACTCGAACTCGCGGTTTGTGGTGAGCGCACATACACTTAAGAGCGTTTCTTTCTAACCGCGAGGCGAGCATCAGTATTGGCCAAATCACATCGGATTTATTTAAAATGCCTAACAAAGGAACACTTCAAGGAGCGATAACATCTCTGCTCTTTAACATGGCGATGTGTCGTCTCGCGCGCGATCTGGATCGGATACCCGACCTAGGTTACACGCTCTACGCGGACATCACGCTGTGGCCGAGCAGAGGTTCACTAGGGGATAAGGAAAATACGCTCCAAAGCGCAGTATTAGCGGTGGAGAAATTTTCCAGATGGAGCGGCCTGAAGTGCGCGCCCGAAAAATCTGAGGTCATCCGGATACACGCGAAAGGTTACAACTCCAAATGATCGATTAACATCGTAGTTGAGGGCCAATCAGTCCGAGAGGTACCCACGATGAGTCCTCGGTTTGTGGCTGCAGAGCGACGGGAGAGCAGTAGACACTCAAAACCCTCAAATCTACAACCCACAACATAGCTCAAATGATACGTTGCGTGACGCATAGAAAAGTGGGAATGCGAGAAGACGATACCCTAAGCTCGTACAGGCCTTAGTGGTTAGTCGAATCACATATGGCTTACCGTACCAAATCCTGAACAGGGAGGAGGAAAGGCAGGCCAACACAATGATCCTAACCGCTTTCAAGGCTGCTCTGGGCCTGCCTAAATGTACCTTCAACGGAGCGCATGTTAGCTTTGGGAGTGCACAATACTTTCGACGAACTGAGGCAGGCCAAGGGCAATATTGGCTATACTCAATATCGCAGCATACGCCATTTATCTCACCGAACAGGCCGTACCTTTCCCTCCTTCAGTGAGATCCAAAATTACAGTGGCCCCAATTCCCAAGAACATGCATCCCGAGTACAACAAAGAAAGGCGCAAAGCACGCGCACAACACATTCAATCAACGTACTCTAATAACCATAGGTACAACGTGTACTACACGGACGCAGCTCTGCATGCAGAAGCGACCGGGCAGCGCTGCCAAAGGAGGTACGCCCTGGCAGTCATGAACGTGATCTGCCAGCAGCAAATAATCGCATCGGCCAGGGCGGGATCACCCACCTCGTCCGAAATATTAGCAGTGGCGATCGCACTTGCTCACACAGAGCGTTCGCAAACTGACTTGGGCGTTGTCACGGACTCCCACGAGACATGTCGCATGTTTCTTAAGGGGCACGTGTCTGCGGCTAACCTCGCGATAATCCCCAAATCCTTCAACCACCGTCATCGCCTACTCTGGTGCCCGGGCCACGCGGGGGTACAGGGGAACGAAAAGGCTAACGCGTTAGCTCGAGGGTTTACTAACGGAGCTACAGCGTACTCTTCTAACCCCAACCACTCGCACTATCCCTCACAACATTCCACCAATTAAAATGCCAAAGACATCCTTGCTCATCAGCGCGGAGTCCGCAGAAAATAGCCGCCGCCTCACCCGGTGTCCAGCGCCGTCTGAAGGGGAACGATCCGGCATTGCGCAGCTGCCCTGCTCTGTTGCTCGTCGCTTTTATCGTAGGCCAGTTCGCCAGCGATGCTGATCCGGCGTTCGTACCTTTGTGGGCGGCAAATCTGCGATGTGAATCAGATAATGTTTAGTAGATGTACAGTCGATGCTGTCACTGCTGCCAAAATCTGGTCGCATCCATCCAGACTGGTTCATCCAGATTCCATCCCGACTGGTCACATCCATCCCCTGAAGCAGAGTCGTGCAGATCCGGCGTTCCCCGAGCTCAGAGGTAGAGGACAAGCGCGCAAGCCGAACGTGTGACTCGCTCTTGGAGGAGGAAATGGCAGATGCGAAACCACGTGACTACTTCTAACGTCCGATGTTTCGCCTATCCAAAGCTAAACCGGCGGACGCGCCGGTGGGGAGCGTTCGTTGAGGTGCCAGCATGCTGTGGCCTACAGGTTGCTTAGGCTACAGTGGACCATCGCCAAGAAGGGCGACGCTGCGCTGTGATGACGTTGCTGGAAACGCTCTCATCTCGACGACTGCTCCGACGACAGGGCGCGGAGCGCCTCAGAGCGCTCGAAGATGGAGGAGAGCGATCGAAAAACAGCCGAACGCAAGGCGCGCACCCTCTTTCAACCAGCCGAAGATAAAGCCACTCGCGAGAGTGGTCTAATCGGCATCTCGCGAGTGGCCAGTACCTCAGAGAGATTTGAAAGTGTCGCATCTCCTGACACAGTCTATTCTGACAGTTGCCAAGACGTTTAGTTAGGATGGGCTCTCCGCAGCTAGTAGCACGTGTTATGCTGGGATAGGTGAGCCTCATCTAGGCAACTGACCGCGGCTGTCTGGTGTTGAGCGATTGGGCAGTGACGAGCTGCTCTCCCTATGTCCATAATTAGCAGCAAGCATCGCTCTTGACGGCTTCTATGCGTGTCCCCCCACCTGTTTGTTGTGGCGGCCTCGTATCCATCACCCCACTCCATTATTAAAATTCTTTTCTGTTAGTCACTGTCTGTCATTTCCGTTTCTGCATGGACTTCGAGGGCATTCACCTACCTGCCCTCCCACCTGTTTGTTGTGGCGGTTTCTTAGCTTTCCTGGCCCAGCACCCCCGTCCTTCGTATATTTTGCCGTGCACAAATCAGCTTTCTGCAAGTATTTTTCTTGTCCCATTTATTGCCCTGTTTTCATTTTTAACAGCGTGTACAAACTAGCCTAACAGCAAGCTTTTCTCAAGTTTATTAACAGAATGAAAGTCGGACAAGGGAAAGAAAAAGAAAGTACGTCGGGGGTTGTGCTTGTTATGCGCTTCCAAGACAAGCAAGTCACAATATTTTTGGAATGCTTTTCTTGCAGCGTGGTCAACCATTCGG
This sequence comes from Dermacentor silvarum, assembly GCF_013339745.2. Taxonomy (NCBI): domain Eukaryota; kingdom Metazoa; phylum Arthropoda; class Arachnida; order Ixodida; family Ixodidae; genus Dermacentor; species Dermacentor silvarum. Next base: position 405,084,108 of record NC_051154.1, read on the forward strand.
TCATGGTCCAGAAACGAGAAGCTCTTCGACGACACGAAGGCCTCGTGGAGAGCAGCAATGCCTCCAAGTTTTATGCATGCGCTTGTCCCATCTTTGTCTGTATGTGGAATTTTTTAGCGCTCATCCGCCCCTCAGCAGTTATGGTTAACACGATCCCGAATGACGTAAAGGCGCTCCATGAGTGGGGCCACAATGGGGCTCGCCCCCATGACAAACCCCTGGCTACGCCAATGTCCCGTCCAATTTCTTGTAATAACACCCTCAGTAAAATCTGGTACATAATGTCTGCAAGTTTATTAAAGCACACAGTGACCCCCCGAAGATGCCAAGTTATAGGAAATTTGGCTTGGATTTGACTTTGTGTAAAATATGAGACATGGCTGTGGAAGTAGTGTATTCTTCAATAGGAGTGTTTAAGTAAAAGCCTATGTAAGTGGTGTATTTTTGGAAGCAGTGCATCGGCCCCATCTACAGTGGCAGGGTCATGTACACTCATTGCGGGAACATTGCTGGTTGCATTGGTTTTGTTTATGCAGAAGATATGGTGGCTTTCTCTGCGTGGATAATGTTCGTACTTGTATTGGAAGGTGTATTCGATGGCTACGACCCAAAAAACAAGCAGCGGCCCGAACGAAAGACAGGTGGCAGGAAAATTATTTTTGTCCCCAGTGACCTCTGGGCAGCGGAAACGGTTTTGGAAGGCTATGCATTTATGCATTTCCAAACTGCATGGGAAATACGTCATGGCCGCTATGTTTCAGGACGCATATATGGGTAGCGATGCCTTACCGGTGCTAATGCCTTTTCGCGCGTTGTCAGTGATCCGAGCGACGGTCCGCTCGCGTTATCAACGGGATCAGCTGGCCGTGAGCGGTGGATGATAAGACTAGTATAGAATAAGTCATAAGGCATCGCTACAAAATACCTTTGGACAGCCGTGAAAATGGGACGTCAGTGCAGGGCTGCGGCCTGCAGCTCTTCGTATAGGCGGGGCCGGCCCATGCGGATCGCCGCCGGCGACGATACAAACTTGTATCTGTATATAAATTACAACACAGACAAGAGCTGCGGAACCAGTGTCCGGCCGCCGCGGCACACTGCATGCGAGACGGCTCGCCGCCTATCGCGCCACGGATATTGGCCTATATTTCTTTATGTTGTAAAATTGCGGCTAGGAGTTGAGCGACCCAAACGTATACATTTTGTTTGAAGCGCCTTTGCCCACGGCTCCAAAGCGAAAGCGGGATACTTAAATTGGAGCGCCTCGGCACAGAAACATCGCGTACAACTTGTTTTCCACGCAAAAAATATTGACCGGTCGAATGCAGTGTTGCGTAAATTGCGGCTTCAGCGAAATGTGACGACTTCTGCCAAATAAGTCAAACGGGAGCTATGACAGAATTCTGAACAAGCTGGTAGTACGTGCACTGCAAACACAGCTTTGCTTACTGCAGTTCGCCGCTGATATCAGACTGTATGAAATTTTTTGTGTGAAATTATGACGAGGACTGTGTTAAGCAAGTTTAAAAGTAAGCTAGCATTTGTGATCGGGAGCGGTTGTCTTGGCGGCGCAGTCGGCAACGGGGGGCCGGGGAGTCGATTGAACCGGTGCCAAAGTCAATGGGGTCTCGGCTTGCTCCCCCCCCCCCCCCTTCTCGGCAGGTCAACTGTAGCACTGCGGGGCACCCAAACTGCCAAGTGTTGGAGTTCAATTTAAGACCAGTCGTGTTTTTGTGCGGGGCAATTCTAACTATCCAATTTTTCGATTAATAGTTTAATCGCTATAATCTGTTGATGTGGCAGGCGAAAAACCAGGAAAGCTACACGCATTTCCCCAAGGCATGTGCACATATCACTGTCCGGTCCTTGTTCTATTAGGAAACGATTTTGTACAAACGTACTCATTCGTTAGGGTAGGTCCTTCTGATCATTAACTGACGAATCTAAGTATTCAGCGTAAAACGTGTAATTTATTATAAGGTGTTTAACTGAACTATGTGGTTTTACGTGCCAAAATAACTATCTGATCATGAGGCACGCCGTAGTGGGACGCTTCCGAATAATGCGGCCGCCGTGGCCGGGATTCGATCCTGCGATATTATAAAGTTTTAAAACCTTGATTATAAGGTTTTATAAAGGCACCTCGCTACCAATCGCAGCACGCCACTCGGATGAAATTTTCAGCCGCCCATGGAGGAAGGAAAAAACTGAGGAGAGGCCCTACCCCCTCCGCGCGCTAGGAGAAAAGTGTGGAGGAAGTGACGTAGTCATGGTGACGTATCATGGTATTTTTCTTTATTTTTTCACGATTTTTCCGCTGTAGCGGTATGGTGTCGTGGCACAATGGCGGCTTTGTTATGGTGTGTGCGCTCACACGTGTTGCGCCGTAGGTTTCGTACCGTGGCAAAGGCGTCGTGTGGGCAGGTTTACGTTGGTCTATGTATTTTGTTCCAACGTTACTAGACTAGCTTCAGTTGTAAGACTCGGCGCCGTTGCGCGGAACCGCCGCGCGCCCGCGGCCTTCGTGGCGCTGCAGTCGCACCCAGCTTCACTTCCTCACTAGCCGGCTACGCGGGCGGGCCGGACTAAGCACGCGGTGCAGCGTTGGTGTATTATGTGGTTCGTTGTTGACGGCGGATTTCAGCAAGCATGTCATCCGCGAAACTGTAGCCTTCGCCGCGTTTGTTAAGAATGTCAGCAGAAGATGCCGACGTGCTGCGTACCTGGCTGCATAAGCGGCTATCGGAAAGATGTCGACAGTTCGGCGCGCCACTTTTTCTGTGCTTCCAGCAAAGCGACGCTTCGCTCGGCGTGGAACAGAGCGATTCCTCGTGCCGACCGGGAACTCTCTGCGAAATCCAAGGTGTTATTTACACTTTCATGAGCAGTACATATTAAAGTGTTATGTGCATGTTATCAACGGAAAGAGGGTTGATGTGCTACGAGGCATGTGGACATGATTCCATTTAATTGGCGCAAGGACATTTAAGGCCAAAGAGCGCCAGGACATGTGTCTTAGTTTAGCAAAGTTATGAGTTAAAAACTGATTTAAAATAGAGGCTGTAAGAGGCCTACACATAAGATAGATCTATAGATATTAGTGCATGACTTGTAAAATAATTACTAAAATCAATATAAGGCCTTAAGTACATTGCCTACAGATACAAAAGGTGAATTATTGTGCATATTCCGAGTCCCTTGTACAATTCTTGCTTGCGCAAGTAGTGCGAGGGCTCAGACATACTATTGTGCATTAGGCCGTACCTCACCTGTGAGGCACTATCTGACGGTAGGATGGAATGCGATGATGTCTAGAAAATTAACTTGCGCAAGATAATTAAACATTCTTTTAAAGTTTAAAAGTGCGTCATCTGATAAGAACATCGAGGGATGGGGTGGTATTTAGTATTTGTAAAGTTCCTTAATATGAGCCACTCTCTCTCGGTGAAGTTCAGGACATTGAATGAGGACATTAGGCTCTCACCGCACTCTTTCCGACCCACTCTTACTGCCTCAGTATACACTTCGACCTCGGTCGAGGCCGAAGAGGCAGCTATTATTGCCCTTGCGATCACGCAAATCTGCGCGGAATACATTTTCAGTGATTCCAAGCCTGCAGTCTACAACTACGCGGTTGGACGGCTGGCATCCCCGGCCTCCGGTATCTTGCGTTCCGACACTGTTCCCCTCGCCCAATCCAAATCATCTGGGTGCCCGCTCACGCAACCCATCCTGGCAACGAGGCGGCCAATTCCATCGCTCGCGATTCGACTGACCGAGCAAGCCCGCCCCCGCCGGGAATGGATAGGCGCGACGCGCTCCTCACGTACCACGATATCTCGTCTCACCTTCCCCCCACCGCACAAGTCCCTTTCCCAGCACCACCAACACTTGTGGCGCCACCTTCAGGCCCACACCTTTCTTACTCCTGCACGTCTTGCCCTCTTCCACCCCGGTACGTACTCGCCGGCCTGCCGCTTATGTGACAGCTCCCGCGCCAATTACGATCACATCTTATTCTCCTGCCCGGCGCACTTGCCCCCTGCCTTTTGGCACCTAACCAGTCCGCAGCAGTGGGAGGCTGCTTTGTCCAGCACCGAGCCGGATCTCCAACTCCGGCTGGTGACCTGGGCAGAGGACGTCGCGACTAGGCACGGCCTGGACGCCACAACCGGCAGCCTGAAGGCCGTCCACAACGCTGCTTTTTAATTTTCTTTACTTCGGGCCTTCTCAATAAAAGTTTTCCACCACCACCACCACCTCACCGCAGCGTGTGCACGTCGGAGGGTCAGTTGCAGTCAAGAGGTATTTATGTGTCCCACAAGTGTGTCCTATTCTGAGTCGTGCCAAGGTGACTTCGGTGTGTCTATCAAGCTTCAGTAGGAAAGATTTGGTTAGTTGCGGGTTAAGCAGGTGCAGCTTATTTTCAGCTTCTTTGTCGCATTGAGCTTGCCAATGATTACGGAGCGCCTTTTGTACCGCAGGTTTCAGGTCACACCAGGTACCCAGCCTACATCAATTGTGTCCCGATGTGCCGCTTCTCCAGCATTTTTGTCCGCCATTTTATTGCCTGCGATCTCAGAGTGGCCTGGCAGCCAGCATACACCAAGAGCAAGGTTTAGTTTATACGCTACTTGTATGTGTTTAAGAAGCTTGTTTAATACAGGGTTTCGGCTTGCTTTGCCCCAGGACAGGGCTCTGACAACGCTTAAAGAATCTGTGTATATTATAGAGTTGTGTATATTGTGCTGTACTATGTACTCAACAGCGATCATAATACCGTACGCTTCCGCTGTAAAGATGCTGTTATGGTTATGCAAGGCTTTAGAGTTGGAGAAGTTTGGGCCATGGGCTGCACATGATACCGGAGTTGCAGACTTTGAAGCATCAGTGAAAAATGCCGTAGATCTATACTTGTCTTAAGGCCAAGAAATGTTGCTGGATGAAGGCACTTGGGCAACTCTTTTTGTTAAGCTCTTTAAAGGACAAGTCACAGGTGATTGTACATTGCTCCCAAGGTGGGATGAGTTCAGCGTACTTAGTTTCCTGCAGATCTGTGAAAACTTGCGTTTCTCCGCAACAGACTTCACTGCTAACGGGAACGGCGGGGCGTGTGAAGACCGGTTTAAATACAACTGATTTGTGGACTGATCATTTATGAGTGCTTTACATGGATGTTGTTTTAGCGACATGGTTCTTATTGCATAGGTGACTCCAATATATGTACGCTGATAATCCAGTGGCCACTGATCCGACTCTGCATAGAGACTTTGGACAGGGCTGGTACGAAAGGCATCAAGTGCTAGGCGGATACCCCAGTGATAGACAGGATCGAGTAGCTTAAGTGTTGTCTTTGAAGCTGACTGGTAAACGATACATCCATAGTGTATGCGTGACAACACAAGGCTTTTAAACAGAGATAGGAGACAATACCTATCTGTTCCCCAAGATTGGTGAAATATAATCTTTAAAAGGTTCATAGTTTTAAGGCATTTCAGCTTCAGCTGTTTTATATGTTGGATAAAGGTAAGCTTAGCATCAACGATTACACCGAAAAATGTTTGTTCTTTCGCAACAATCATGCTTTTCCCATTAATCGAAATGCATGGGTCAGGACATATACCTCTTCGTCTGGAGAAAAGCAGACAAGTAGTCTTTTCTGCATTGAATGGGAACCCATTTTCATCTGCCCATTTGGTGAGCCGATTAACACGTAACTGCATCTGCCGTTCACATATTGACAGGTTGCAAGATTTGAAACTGATTTGGATGTCGTCCACATAGAGTAAGATATCGTAGCTGGTATAACAGAGCGGAGAGAGTTCATTTTAATTATAAAAAGTGTGCAGCTTAGCACTCCTCCCTGTGGTACACCGTTTTCCTGAACAAAAGTGCGCGTAAGTACAGTGCCAATTCTACGCAGGACTTCCTTTCAGATACATAATTTTGCAGAATGATCAGCATAGTACCACAAATTCCATAGGACGACAGGTCTTGCAGAATACCGTATCGCCAGGCAGTATCATATGCCTTCTCAAGATCAAAAAATACAGATAGACAGTATTGGTTGTGTACAAACGCATCACGTATATACGACTCAAGGAGAACACGATTATTCGTTGTAGACCTCGCTCTTCGAAAGCCAGATTGGTGAGGGTCCAGTATACCATTATATTCCAAAAAATAAACAAGGCGGCTGTTAATCATTTTTCAAATACCTTAAGTAAACAGCTAGTGCGTGCAATTGGTCTGCAACTGTTAACTACGGAAGGGTCTTTGCTGTGTTTGAGTAGTGGTAAGACTATTGCCTCTTTCCAAGATGATGGTATATGACCAGTTGCAAAAATCTTATTCTTAAGGCCTAAGATACAGTTTAGGGTATTATCAGGAAGATTGTTGATTATTTCATATGTTATTGTGTCAGAACCTGGAGCCGAGCTGCCACAAGAGCCTAGGGCATGCTTGAGTTCATGGAATGTTATTGGTTTGTTGTATCCTTCTGAAGACTTGTTTGGACGCAGAGGAATATTTTCAGCTTATCTTTTACGGTGTAAGAACTTTTTGGAATAATTTTCTGAGCTTGATACCCTCTCAAAGTGCTCACCGAGATTGTTTGCTTTATCTTCTATTATCCCCAGAGCCAGTCACGAGAGGAAAATAATTTGGGCGTTGTCCTTTTAGTTTATGCACCCCATTATATACTTTGCTCGCATCCGTGCATGAGTTTATTGAGGATACGTAACGAGTCCAGCTTTCTCTTTTGGATATTCGGCGGATACGGCTGCCATTCGCTATGCACCGCTTAAAATTGATTTGATTTTCTGTTGTTGGGTAGCGTGAAAATCTGCTCCAAGCTTTGTTCTGGCGTTTCTTTGCAATTTCAGTCTTTGTTCCACAACGGTTTCGGATTGACTTTATCTGTGCAGGGCTCGGGGATGCAGTTTTGAGCAGAGCAGAGGATATGTTCAGTGATGTAGCTGGTCAGTTCCTCTACAACTAGGTGGTCCACATCTTCCAGGCACAGTGTACATAGGTTTCTAAATTTCGACTAGTCTGCACTATGAAGTCTCCATTTTTGGGGGTAAGCTGGTCCATCGTGCCGCTTTGTTGTTTCTATGAGTGTTTCTATGTGGAGTTTTTATGAGTGTTGGGAAGTGATCGCTCCCATATGTGGATTATTAATAACTCTCCATTGCAGGTATGGAAGAAGTGATGCTGACCATATGGCTAAATCTATACATGAATACGTGGTGTGTGTAGAACTGTAGAAAGTTGGCTCTGTCTTGTTAAACAGACAGCTCTAGTTTCATGAAAGGAGGAACTTTTCTATTGCCCATCCTCTCGCGTCACATCTTGAGTCACCCCAGAATGTGCCGTGAGCATTAAAATCGCCGATTACTATTAGGGTTCAGGAAGCTGGTCAATCAGCTTTTCAAATTCTGTTGTATCAAACCGTTCATCAGGCGATATATTGACGCGAGATAGGCTGGCACCTGCGGCCGCCGGCCGCTGCAACGAGAACGACGAAGTGTGTTCTGAAACGCGCGCTCTCCGAGTGTCAGCCTTTATTGAAAAGAACACCGTTTTTCCAAGGTCTCGATTGCTATCTTCGTGACATTTTCTGGTGGAGTTGCTGGGTAAATGATGTATGTTTTGATCATGCACAATGCAGAAGAAGAAAGAAGAACATCGCCATGTTGAAGAGCAGAGGAGATATTATCGCTCCTTGAGGGGTTCCTTTGCTCGGCATTTTAAATATCTGCGATGTGATTTGGCCAATACTGATACTGGCCTCGCGGTTGGAAGGAAACGCCCTTATGTTATTGTAGGTGCGCTCACCACAACCCGATAGTTCGAGTTCCTCGAGTATTGCGCCGTGAGAGACTCTACCATCCTCAATCAGAGGTACGTTTACGGTATCTCCACTTCCAAGAAATGTCCACCCGCAATACAATGTAGGGCGCCGCATAGCTCGGGCCCGTTCTTTATTAAAATCGGTTGCAGATAGTGGGGATCTCGCAGCCTTTGTCGATGCAGCCCAGTACGAGCGTTCCGATTGCTTCGCAGTGGTTTCTGTCGACCATACTGGCAAACTCCTATGTTCTGCCTCGGTTCGAAATGTTTCGGCAACGGTGGCTGAGCAAATGGCCATCGCTATAGCAATGAAGGACCCGTCGCGTCCAAATATATTCACGGACTCGCGGTCCGCAGCTAGGGCTTTCGCTTCGGGCTCGATCTCGCGGGAAGCAGCGGCCATCCTTGGCAGCGAGGGGGCTGCCGCGTTTCACACTATAAACTGGTTCCCGGCACACATGGGGGCCAACGTACATCCCGATGTTCCCAACGCCAATGAATTTGCCCATGACCGTGCGCGAGGTTTCGCTCACCGCGGCGGTGCCGGCGGATTCGAAGGCGGGGACGCCGGGAGGTACAGGGACTCGCTCCTCACTTTCCACGAGATCTTGACTCATTATCATCTTTCGCGGATGGCTTTTCCACTTCCTCACCCTAGACTCACTCGATCGCAATCGACGGCCTTTAGGATGCTCCAAACGGGGTCTTTCCCTTCGAGGGGCAGATTTAGTCACTTCTCGCCGAACATCGAACCGCAATGTCCGGACTGCGGAGAGGCGTACTGCACATGCTCTGGCAATGTCCTGCGTTACGCGACACAGAGTTCAACAACGAAGAGGTCTTGGAGGAAGCCCTTAAAAGCGGCGACCTCTCGGTTCAACTTCGGGCTGTCCAGAGGGCCTGCAAGAGGGCGGAGGGCCACGGTCTTCCGGTCCCTGCCTGGGAGCGGCCCGCGACTGCTACCGACTCCCCCTCAAAGGGGGCGTCCAAACGCAGTTCCTCAGGACCTGAATAAACGTTCTTTGTCTGTCTGGGTAAATGGTACGATCGCCCGAGACGCAGCGTACTCCGACTCCTCCGTCGCCAGTGCGTAGTCCGACAGAGCTCACCCCGGTACACGTCCGTACCAGCCGTCGTCTTCAGGGGCTCCAGCCACAGCACGGTCTGCTACCTGATCCTACCAGGACGATGCACCAACCGTCTACTGCTGCGCTCACCGCGCCGACACAGGACATTTTGCATCAGCCGCAAACACCCAATGCTCTTGAAGACGTCGAAGACTGGCTTGACCACTTCGAAAGGGTAGCCGAATTCAACGATTGGTCCCAAGAGCACAAGCTGCGTAATGTGTAGTTCGCTCTCGGGGATTCCACAAAGACGTGGTTCGAAAACCACTAGACGACACTGACATCGTGGAACGAATTTCGTCGGCAGCTAGTTGCCGCCTACACCAGCGCCACGGTGGACCAGCGCCGACAGAAAGGAGAGAGCGGAGTTGGCGATTCAGGCAAGGATTCAAGCCCCTAATGAGAGCGTCACGACGTATATTGAAGATATGGCTCGGCTCTTCAGACGTGCAGACGCTTCCATGCCCGAAGACAAAAAAGTTCGACGCGTAATGGGAGGCGTAAAGCAGGAAATATTTGCAGGCCTTATCCGCAACCCACCGACTACGCTTGCGGCATTTCTCGCTGAAGCCACTGCAATGGAAACGGCACTACAACAGCGCGCCAGGCAGTACAATCGAAACGTGACTGCAATTTCGAGTGGCGTCCCTAACGTGACCCTGGGAAGCGACGTAAGCGAGCTCAGAGCATTAATAAGAGCGGTCATAAAAGAAGAACTCCAAAAAATGCAGGCGGTCGAGCCCCCAGTCGCGCGACTTTCTGTGGCGGAGATGGTGCGAGACGAAATCAGGCAAGCCATCCAAGTTCCTGAACGCTTCGGGGCACTACAGTCGTAGGAGCAAGTTAGAATGACTTATGCGGAAGCCGTACGACGTCCTTCGCTGTATAATACATCAAACGTCGTGCGCACCACGGAAAAGACAGAAGTAGGGTTCAGCCGTCGTAATACGCCGTTTATCAACGAGTCCAGGCCAAAAAAGAGTGATTTCTGGCGCGCTCCTGACCACAGTCTGCTCTGTTTTCATTGCGGCGAAGCCGGCCATATTACAGGACGTGTCCCTACCGACGCCTGGGTCTCCGTGGGTTCTCTCCGAATGCGCCACGTCCACGACCTGGTGAGCGTCCGGTGGAAATCGAGAGCTTCCTGGCGAGTCGTCCCAATTTCTTCGAACAGCCACGGCACGAGCCTCGCTCGTCGTCACCGGCTCCGTCACGATACCGGTCGCCAAGTCCTGCCTTCCGTCGAGACGCCCCTAGGCGCCGTTCGCCCAGCCCTGTAAACCGGGAAAACTGAGTTCAGCGACCTCCGGAGGTGAGGCCGCTGACGCCGAATGTACCGAATATCCTCCATTACGACGCAAGCGACGACAGCGACGACAACAGACTGACGTTCAAACGCACTCACGTGATTCAAGGCACGTCGTAACATCGGATATACCAGTCAGCATAGACGACGACGAAGTCACAGCTTTAGTCGACACTGGCGCGAGCACCTGTTATGAGCCGAGAACTTGCCGCTAAACTGAAAAAATGTACACACAGTGGACTGGGTCGCCGGTCCGTACTGCCGGAGGACACCTCTTAAAGCCCATGGGGAGGTGTACAGCACGAGTGAATATTCGCGGCTTTACGTACGTCGGAGTCATTATCCTGCCGAGTTGTTCGCGAGAGTTGATCCTTGGGATGGACTTCCTGCAAGCTAATGGAGCCATAATTACTTTGCAAGAGTCGCGGGTAACGTTTTCGACGGCGCATGCTATAGCAAGCAACAAGTACGACAGTCAAGACAACGCCTTGCGCATCGTCGACGACAACGTTACGTTACCGCCGTGGAGTAGCGTATTAACCCTTGTAACCTGCGACGCGTTCGACGACAGTGAGGGCATTGCCGAGACAAATATATTCCGCTGCTGCTGGAACGGTATAGCTGCATAGCTCGAGGCCTTGTTCAGTTGCAGAGCAAGCGGTCACTAGTTCTTCTGACGAACTTCAGCAACGCGTTTCAGCACGTCCCTCAAGGCACAGCTGTCGCCTTCCTCAACGAAATTGCGGACTTCTCCGACGTCGGCACTTTAGAGGTGACTTCACCGGACGTGACAGATGCTACCACGCTTTCCAGCCGCATTCACATTAATGCCGGTTTGTCGGAACAACAGAAGCAACGACTATTAGGCCTCGTGAACGAATTCTCTAGCTGCTTTTCTAGAGGATCTAAAGTTCGGCGCACCTCCGTTTCGAAACACCGTATTTTCACAGAGGAATTGGCGCGCCCAGTTCCTCAGCATCCATATCGCGTGTAGCCAATGCAAAGATAGGCGATTAAACGCCAGGTTAAAGAAATGCTGGACGATGACGTGATTCAGCCTTCCACAAGCCCGTCGGCGTCCCCCGTCATTCTGGTAAAAAAGAAGGACAATACACTACGCTTTTGTGTCGACTAGACGGCTTAACAAAGTCACCAAGCGCGATGTTTACCCTCTGCCAAGGATTGACGACGCTTTGGACCGTCTACGTCATGCCCAGTTCTTTACCTCGTTAGATCTTAAGTCAGGGTACTGGCAGATCGAAGTCGACGAGCGCGACCGCGAGAAAACTGCATTCATGACACCTGACGGGCTATACGAATTTAAGGTCCTCCCATTCGGCCTGTGTTCCGCTCCCGCCACATTCCAGCGAATGATGGACACTACTCGCTGAACTCAAGTGGCAGACATGCCTCGTCTACCTGGTCGACGTCGTTGTGTTTTCAAGCACGTTCGATGAACACCTGGCTCGGCTGAAGAGCGTTCTTGATGCTATCCGCAAGGCAAACCTCACCATCAAGCCTGAAAAATGCCACTTTGGTTTTCAAGAACTCAAGTTTCTGGGACACGTGGTCAGCCCCCAGGGCATTCGGCCAGACCCTGAGAAGTTGGCTGCCGTTGCTGAGTTCCCTCGTCCTACAGATAAGAAGGCGGTTCAGCGGTTTTTAGGACTCTGTGCCTACTACCGTCGTTTCGTTGAAAGTTTCTCCAAAATAGCTGAGCCTTTGACGAGACTAACACGCCACGATGTGCCCTTTCTGTGGACGGAAGAACAAGAACAGGCTTTCACAGAATTACGCAAACGACTGCAAAAAGCTCCGGTGCTCGCGCATTTTGACGATGATGCTGAAACTGAAATCCACACGAAAGCCAGCAAAATTGGTCTCGGAGCCGTTCTTGTTCAGTGGCAAGACGGTACGGAACGTGTAATCGCTTACGCGAGCCGTAGTCTCACAAAGGCAGAGGCTAACTACTCGACCACTGAAAAGGAGTGTTTAGCATTCGTTTGGGCCATCAGTAAATTTCGACCCTACCTGTATGGCCGGCCATTTCGAGCGGTCAGCGACCACCATTCACTTTGTTGGCATGCCAATCTCAGGGATCCATCAGGCCGCCTCGCTCGTTGGAGTCTCCGCCTACAGGAGTATGACATAACTGTCGTCTACCGATCTGGACGAAAGCACAGCGACGCTGACTGCCTGTCACGTGCTCCGATTCCACTGACATCATCAGATTTGGAGCAAGATTTGCCGTTTCTTGGTGTCGTTGACACGGTGCGGATGGCTGACCTACAACGTGCGGACACAGACCTGCTTGCTCTTATCCAGTATCTTCAAGGAGCTGACGTTGTTATCCCACGACCGCTGTCATGAGGACTGACATCGTACTGCTTGCGGAACAATGTCCTTTACAAGAAAAACTTTGAAAACAGTCAGGAAACGTTTCTTCTCGTCGTCCCTACGGCATTGGGCCAAGAAGTTTTGCAGGCATGTCACGACGACCCTAGTGCCGGACACTTAGGCTTCACCAGAACACTAGCACGCATACGCCAGCGATACTACTGGGCACGAGTATTTTCGTCTGTTCAGCACTATGTGAAAACCTGTCGTGACTGCCAGAGGCGTAAAGTACCACCCGTCAAGCCCGCCGGTCTCCTCCAACCTCTGGACCCACCTCCAGCGCCGTTCCAACAAGTGGGCATGGATCTCCTAGGTCCGTTGCCGACGTCATCTTCGGAAAACAAATGAACAATTGTTGCAACCGACTACCTAACCCGTTACGCCGAGACCAAAGCTATACCCCGGGCAACTGCTGCTGAAGTCGCCAAGTTTTACGTCCTCAACATTGTACTGCGCCATGGTGCACCCGCTGTCCTCATTACTGATCGCGGTGCAGCATTTACAGCTGATTTAATACAAGAGGTGGTCACATTGACGCACAGCAACCATCGGAAAACTACGGCTTATCACCCCCAAACTAACGGATGACAGAGCGCCTTAACAGAACACTAGCCGATATGCTCTCGATGTATGTTGATGTAGAGCACAAGACATTGGACAAAATTTTGCCATACGTGACATTTGCCTATAATACAGGTGTGCAGGAGACCACCCAGCTCACCCCATATGAACTTGTCTATGGACGTCGTGTCACGACACCTTTAAACGCCATGCTTCCAGTAGACGACGGCACCACGACAAGCGAGGGCGCTGATGACTTTATCCAGAAAGCAGAGGAAGTTTGCCAGCTTGCTCGGAACCGCATCCTTAGCCAGCAGAGTACCGACGCCCGTCGTTAAAACCAGAGCCTACGGAATGTCCAGTACAACCCCGGCGACCACGTGTGGGTGTGGACACCTGTCCGTGACGTGGACTCTGGGAGAAATTGTTGCGACAATACATCGGACCATACGAGGTTGTGCGCTGGCTTAGCGATGTGAATTACGAGATCCTGCCCCAAAGCGTTGATCCTCGCTTGAGCCGACGACGTCCCCGCCCCGAAGTTGTACACGTAGTACGGATGAAGCCGTACTACACCCGCGAGTGAAGTGCATCTTTCAAACCCTTCGCCGTCCTACGCAGTGTTGTGTGGTTATCTTTCGTTTTCTGTGACCACATTTGCCATTAGAGCTGGCTTGCCCTCTTATGAACATTATTTTACCCAGCCGACCGGGACGGTCGCTTTTGGAAGGGGAGAAATGACGCGAGATAGGCTGGCACCTGCGGCCGCCGGCCGCTACAACGAGAACGACGAAGTGTGTTCTGAAACGCGCGCTCTCCGAGTGTCAGCCTATATTGAAACGAACACCGTTTTTCCAAGGTATCGATTGCTATCTTCGTGACAATATATATGGAGCAAACAGTTATAAGTTGATTAAACAATATCGCCCGAACAGCCACTGCCTCGAATGAAGTCTGGAGTGATACATGCTGGCACACTTTTGGGCTATAATTGCCACACCACTGGAAGAAGAATTACCATTATTTCGATCTTAACGGAAAACTGTATTGTCTTAAGAAGTTCTTGTGTGTGGACTTTAAATGTGTTTCTTGAACACCGAACAGTCGTGGTTGATATCCTTTTAATAGATCTTTGACATCGTCTAGATTGTGAAATATGCCTCTGGCCTTCTACTGAATTATTTGTGTAGCCATATTGAGGAAGAGTTGTGTTGTATAGATAAATATGTATGTAAGGACGGTAACCGTTCAGGTTACCGGTCCCTTTCTCGGCGCAGTTACAGGAAGTTTATCCTTCTTAGCGCGCTGGAGAGAGCACTGTTCTTTTGGCGTCGATGACGCCGGGGTTCTTGGATTGACCTCCATAACCTCTGAGGCGCTGGAGCATCGAGAACTAGCCGCTGAAACTCGTGTCTCAGGCCGTGGAGTTCGGTTAAGCTTTGGAACCTGCGGAACCGAGGTCTGCAGGCCCACCTTTGATGATGATGGAGCAGCACTTGCTGCTGCCCCCCGTCTCGCCACCTCGGAAAAGCTGGTGTGATCTAAGTATGAAAGGCGTTTCCTTGCTTCGTGAAATGTTATATTTTCTTTGACCTTTAGTGCAATGATTTATTTTTCTTTCTTCCATTTAAGGCACGTCCTAGAGTAGGCTGGATGGCTTCCATCACAGTTCACACAATGTGGAGATGAGTCGCAAGTGTCTGATGGATGATCATTCGAGCTGCATTTCGCGCAAGTCTGCTTTCCTCGGCATGTTTGAAATCCGTGCCCATACCTCTGGCACTTAAAACAGCTTCGAGGATTTCGAATGTACGGCCTTACAGGGACTTTGATATAGCCTGCTTCTAGTGTACTAGGGAGCAAACTAGTTCCAAAGGTTAGTATAATGTGCTTTGTTCGAACTTGTTCATTATTCCTTTGGATAAGGATTCTCTGTACTTTGATGGCATTTTGGTCATGAAAACCTTCAAGCAGCTCTTCGTCACTAAGGTCCAAGAAGTCGTCTTCCAAAATTACTCCACGGCTTGTGTTCATGGTTCGATGTGCCGACACAGTGACTGCTACATCGCCAATGCATTTCAAGTCATTCAATTTCTCAAATTGTGTTTTGTCTTTTAATTAAAGGAGCGGGTCTCCATTTCTCATCTTTGTGACTTTGTAGCCAGGTCCTATCGTGTTTGCGAGGCATTTCGCCACCATGAAAGGGGAAAATTTACGCACGCTCGTGTTGCCTTCACTGTGGATGGCATGGTACTTAGGAAAGTGTTCTTCGTTGTTTTTCAAACAGAATTGAAAAGTTGCATCAGTGCGCCCTCTTTTCACAGGGCGATCAAGGGAAAGTGGTTTACGGGAAGCCATAATATAGGGATCATGAGTTGGCCAGCAGCGCCAACCGCCCACCACCGAGCCCAACATGGGGACGGAGCAAATCTTGCGAGCAAGACAAGCCCTCGCCAGTTGTACGGTGCTACTATAACCCAATCTGGAGTACCCAAGGTTGGCCACCCACACAAGGTTAACCCTCGCTACCTGGAAAGTCGGAAGGGAATAGAAGGGAGAAGACAGGCAAGATTGAAAGGAAGAGAGAAAAACGCAGATTAGAGAGGGACAGAAAAAAGGCAACTACCGATTTCCCCCGGGCGGGTCAGTCCGGGGGTGCCGTCTACGTGAAGCAGAGGCCAAAGGGGCGTGTTGCCTCCGCCGAGGGGCCTTAAAGGTCCAAACACTCGGCATTGGCTCAACCCCCAGGATCCCCCTTTTCCCCGGACACGGCTAAGCCGCGCACGGGTAGACGCGGGAGGGTTCTCAACCCTCGTGTGCTCGGGTACGTGGTGTCGCAACACACCAAACGCCTGCTGACGCAGACGCCCCTGCGGGGGGCAAGTGGACACTTGCCGACGGTGCTGTGCCGAAAGTGCTCCCGAACCTTCCCTCGTACCTGTCCAAGCAGCCGGAAAAAAACGCAAACGACGAGACCAGAACACTGGAAAAGCGGTTGGCCTCACCTTGTCACATTCAAGTGGGGGACAATGTGAAGACGCACAAGAAGCGCAGATCATTTACAGCCAAGTTCCGACTTCCTTGAAACTACGAAGGAAGTCAGTTTAAGTAAAATGGAAGGCGTGCGGCTACCGTCTTTGTGGCGGATGCTTACTTTTGAGGACATCAATGGCAAATCTGTCGTTTTTCACTCTGAAAACAGAACAAAGGCTCCATCAAATTGACAAATGTGTTGCAGTGGGGACTGACAATACAGCCACGGCAAGTACTCTCGGACATGTGGTCGCGGCGTTCAAGAACGTTAGCATACGCGCATTGGATGACCCAGCCATTCTAATAGGCAGAGTTGACGGGCGCAATGTCTGTCATGGCAGCAGTGAACTGTACGAGCGTTCCAGGCAGGTGCAAGGTGCTCACTTCTGAAGCGATGTGCAATCCGTGCCAAAAGAAAATGAAGCAGAAAATTCTAATGATTTAGAAGCGAAAAAGAGCATCGCACAGATAAAAAAGATTTTAAAATCTTGAGATGTAATAAGGGCTGCATCTGCAAGAGTTTCTTTTATGACCGAGATAGATAACCTAAAGAAGTAGCTAGCAAGCCAGCAGTCTCTGGCGATCGAGGAGGCACTGAGCTCACTACCACCAGTCCAAAAACTCACATTTCAGACGTCACTGCAGCAGGTGAAGGCAAAGGGTCCTCAAGAATATGGGTAATGAACTGCCTCCTGCTTCGCATCGCAAGCCCGAAAGCTTACAACCTTCTGAGAAACACGAAGCTGCTTCCCCTTCCAACGACTATCCGCCTAAACCAAATTCTGTCTGGTGTACCTTGCGAGTATGGATACAATGAGGTTACACTTGAGACAATCAAGGCCTTTTTCAAAGACGTGCGTTCTATCGAGCGGTGCGGCCGTTGTATTGGACGAAATCAAGCTACGGGAGTCGGTCGATTTCAACAAATCAACTTTGAACTTTGATGGATTCGTGAACTGTGGGGGCCATTCAGGGGAGCAAGTTGCGGCTGACCATGCTCTAGTGATCATGTTCATACCATTTTTTCATAGATGGGTGCAGCCAGTAGCCAGTTTTGCTACTAGAGGTGCTGCCCCAGGCTTTGAACTGGCCAAAATAGTTATTGAGTCTGTGCTGAAACTTGAGCGCTATGGTGCTACCATCATAGCCTTCGTGAGTGACGGCACTGGGAACAGGCCGACGTGGAGTCACGTTGGGATATTAGCAAGCTGTCACAACCAGTCAACAAGATTCCGCACCCGACCCTTGAAGACGGACGTTCTCTTCACATCTCGTGCGACGTTCCACATATTGTCAAGTGTGTGAGGAATCACCTTTTGATGCACACGTATGGAAAGGTAATGTCCATCCAACTTTTGAAAAATGTCGCACCTGTGAAGGTTACGATGTTTTAGGACGTCAATGCTTGATATTTTTGTGTCCCTTGCACTTTTAGGAACTGAGTGCACGCATCATTAAATTTTATTTAGTCACGCGCATGCATTTTTATGCAACGTTCCTGGAGCAGCGGCGGGGATCCAGTCTTGAAGTAAAGGCAGCGAGGAAACGTGCCAAGGCTGCTGTAGCTGGAGTTGGTTTCCACGTGAGCGCTAATCATATGCCTAGGTTGTGTCCCTTGTAACAGTTTCGGTCTTAGCTTTATATGTGGGTCATACAGATTTTTACTTCATTTTCTTTAAAAAGCATTCATAGAAAAATAAAAAAATACATTCACAAGAAAGTTGCGCTGTTATTATTGTGGATAATTTGGTCTCGCTAGCTGGCTTATAACTGCCTCAGACCAAAGTGTTAATTAAGCAGTAAAAACAGCGAAGAAGCGTGCCAAGCTGCTCTAGGTGAGAAGTAAACTACGCGAAACGTTAAGACGACAGGAAGAAACGCACAACATTTAGAAACGCAGCTTCTGCGCTTCGCTGTATGCGTTTCTTCCTTTCGTGCAGTTTACCCTTCGTTCAGTATGAACCAACTAGCCCGATAAATCTTACTGATGCAGGTGTATGCCGCTTTCTCATCGTATCACTAATTCGGACGAGGGAGAACGCCAGCGAGCGTGAAATACACGCAAGCTGCCCTTCCGCACGAGCTCAAGACTGCGGCGAGGCGTCTGCAGTGCAGCTCGATGGAACGGCGCTGCCATCTGGTGGCTGTCACAGAAGTGGCGACAGCGGCTGTAAGCGCGCGGGCGGAGAGTTTTACAACTGAAGCTAGTCTAGTAACGTTGTTTTGTTCCGCTGTTTTATCTGGGCTAGTGTACTAGAATACGGTCGAGTGGGACGAGCGGCTGGGGCGGCGCATGCTTTGCAGTGAGGCGCCCGACGTGGAAAAATACTGTGGCGGCGCTGCGAACGAACTGGATTAGGCCGCATCAAGGTCGCGCCGTTGGAAACTGCTGGCGATGCAGCTCGGCAGGGTCATTCGTACTACTTCGCTTGCTCGTATTTGCGTTCAGATCGCTCAAATGGTGTTTATAATTGCATATGAGATGTATTTATGCCTTAAGAATAAATTCCTTTCTTTCTCTTTTTTATTTTATTGGTAATGTCGCTCGGTAATTGCGCGTGCATTGCGGCCGCAGTGTCGGCTTTCATTCTACTATGTTATTGTACGGTTCCCTTTGGAGAACAAATGTTTTTCGCGTTCTTCAAGCAGCATGTATCCCTCGTGCGTATTGTTGCGCATATAGTTTTCCATCGGTAGGTCTTGTGAAAAGCAGACGAAGAAACATATGTAACCTTCTTGCTTGCCGCTTCAAACAAGTAAAGCATATCTGCCCCATCCGGCGCCTGTACTCAGATTTACGGGAAGGATTGTTATGGATTTAAAAAAAAGAGTAAACTGCAGCGCAACATCCCATTAAAGTTTCCGCCTTCCTGGCGTAACAGAACGCGGAGTAATTGGTACGAGGTCATTTATTGCAGTCGGACCGCGATCGAGCGCCGAAAATCGTTTTAGTTAGTCATTCTATATGCTAATATTTGGCCGTAAGCCGAACGTCGAATTTTTTTCCAGTCGATACTTCAAAAATAAAAAAAAGTAGAGAAAGAAAGCCTGCGCGGTAGCCTAATTAGTGGCTATATAGTAGATACAGCGTTACGCTGCTAAACTGGAGCTCGCGGGTTCAATCCAGGTCGCGGAATTCGATGGGAACGAAATTAAAAAAGACTCGTGCACTTCTATTTAGGTGCACGTTAAAGAACCCAGGTGGTGAAAACTAAACCGGGTGCCTTATAATGATATCGTAGTTTTGCTACGTAAAACCAAAGAATCTGTTTAAATTAAAAAAAGAGAAAAAAGTAGGTGGCTGCGTTCTTCGGCTTTTTTCTAGGGGTAAAATAAATCATTCTCCAGTCTGATTTCCTAGAAAAACATGTTACGCGCTTATCCTATATTTGATACATAAATGTAATGTCGTTCCCAAATGTATGACCGCTCAACTCAGCAGCTTGTACATTATAAACGACTGCTTTCTGTTATTTGGTGCGTTATATCATAACGATAATAATGAAACAATTAAAGGAACGGCATGCCTCACATTCACGTAGAGATGTGCAGATCTGTTGCGTTCGTTGAAGAAGTGTGGTACCACATGGGGCACCCAGTCTTAATGGGTTGCAAACATGATGAGACTGTCAAAAAAAAGTTTTCCTTGTCTGAATCAAGTTAGCAGATTTACAGGCTGCCCCAAAACGGGGCGTTTATATTCAATGACAGCTAGGAACTTGTTAAGCAGGACTTATTAACACCCATGCGTTAATTCTCTCAGGAACTGCGCCTCTGCACAACAACCACGACTCTCCGGCAGCACAATCATCCGGAATAACAGTCCTCACTTCCATCGGTCGCTCACCTTTGAGACTTCAACAGTGCTGCTATGCGTTACATTCGAACGAAAACGACTATTCGGCGTCGTACAGTATATCAACAACACTTGCATATGCATATATATATATATATATATATATATATAAGATGTTTGAATATTATTAATTCTGCGAATAAGAGTTTTATGTGCAGTATTCCCTAATAAGTGTGTTACTGCAAACACATGCGCTTATTCCGATCGGGAGTTCTCGCTTTTTCAATTCGTGCATTTAGACTATTTGTTACTTTCCCCTTACATATATATCGTGAACATATATGTCTATGCACCCTTTGATTTAATTATCTATAAATACATTGGTCAGTCTTCGCGCCACGCAGTTAATAAACCTAGTTTATTTCACTCTAATGCTGTTTTCTTCGATGATTGTCCCTGATCAACATCCACCAACAAGAAGCGTGCGTAAAATGACACGATATCGATAATAAAATTTTCTCACGAAGCTTCATGTTGCAGAGATACCAGTTACTTTTATAAGACAGTGGTAAAAACACCAGTTCACCTGGCTAAAACTACATTTGGTACCGGCCGTCAAGAGTCATGGGCGCACCAAAGCAACTAAACATTAAAAAAATGTACTGCACAGGCGCTCTGCGAAAAAAACTAGGCGTCCGCCAGCGTCCGCGTAGCGAACGCGCGCTCGCTAGCAGACGACGCGCTTGACAACGACAGCAAAATTAACGACGTCGCGTTGTATAATCCATGCCTCAAATATATATGTTTGGCAAAATTGTGTAAACATAAATTTGCAGTTGAAATAAAGCACTATTTTAAGAGCTACTATGCGCAATCGGCCTCGACGCCCGCAGCGAAAGTACGTTGAATATGGCGCGGAGCGCGTCTCCGCCCCAATTGATGATGATGATTTATTGGCATCCCGTTTGAAACAGGGCGGCGACAAATAGTCACCTAGCCTGCTTGATTTAATCAGGTATATTATACATGTTCGTTATCCATCATTTTTGTATACCCTCTCATTATTTTTATTTTTCAAAAATTTACCTTGTACCGAGGACACCAGGGGGCGCCGACTAGTGCGGACGTACAAACATCGGCTCCCGCTTCTTTAAATGATTTCGGTCCGAAAATTGTTGTGCCTACTGTTGACTTTTGTGGTTCCTGACGCGGCAAGTTAACGAGGATCACGCCGATACGAAATTTTTGTCGGTGAGTGGCTCCTTTGCTGATTTTTCAAGACTTTTTGTCCGGACAACGCCGCTCGGCCGCTAGGCCTACTTCTCCGGCGTAGACGCGGCGGAGGAGCGTCTCCCCGCGCGGCCGTGCCTGTTATTCCCAAGATGTCCATGCAAATCACCGTGGAAGAGGAGGATATCACCCCCGAAGAGTGCCTGGAGTCCGGGTGGACTACGGCCATTTCAAAACGCAAGACGCAAGGAACGCCCGCGCCGGGCGGGAAGACGAGTTCGACACAACGCGGCGGCAGCACCGGCGGGGCCCGCACTACCACCGGCGTGAAAAAGCCTATCGTCGCTGCGTCGAGGCTCCCCCGTCTGCCGAGGGAGCACTACAGGATCATTGTTAGGCCCAGGGGAGGCCTAAACGTCAAAAACATGAGTCAAATCAAGGTGGCCCATGCTCTCGCATCGGCGGCGCAGCTCGCTCCAGCCGAGATCACCGACGATATCGTATGTCCCAATGTCATGCAAAATATTTTGGTCGTGAGTACGCCGGCGGAGAAGAACGCACGGGCATACTCTAGAGTGGACACAATCACAGTTGGAGTGGCAAACTACGAGGTGAGCTCCTACTTGGCAGCGCCGGACAACACGTGCAAGGGGGTCGTCAAAGGTGTCGATCTCGACTTCGACGGAGAACAGCTCAGAGACATGATTGTGCAGCCCAGGAATCCCAAGGCCCTGGAGGTCAAGCGTATCAAGAACACCACCACGGTCGTCGTCCTCTTTGATGGCCTAGAGGTACCCAATTACGTCATGTGTGGACCAAGCATGCTTCGCTGCACGCTCTTCCGCAGGCAAACGGACGTGTGCTACGCCTGCGGAAGGCTGGGGCACCGAGCCGACGTCTGCCCGACGCCCGAAAAGACAATCTGCAGGGGGTGCGGCATTGCAACCCCAGCCGAAGACCACGTTTGTACGCCAGAATGCGCCCTGTGTGGGGGCCCTCATCCCACTGCGGACAAGTCGTGTAATCAGCGGTTTCAAATACCGTATGTCGTTCGCAGAAGAAGAAGGCAGCGCCAGCGAACCAAGACACCTGCGTCGCCCGTCAGAGAACGCGACCAGAGCAGGTCACCCTCGAGGGGACGCTCCGAGACGCCACGTTCTCGCTCCAGACGCCGGCGCTCCCGTTCCAGGGGACGCTCGTGCTCCAGAGGAGGTTCCCGCTCCAGGGGGCCACCAGCTGTGCGCATCCAGGAGCCACCTGCGGCCGGGCAGACCGAGTGGGCCGATCGAGTCAAGGGAATTGCACCAAGAGTAATGGGGGCTTCGTCACCACCGCCAGAGCATAGCGCAGCTAGGATCGTACAGCTAGAACGCGAGAACGCTTCGCTCAGGAACGCTTTCGAGCAGCTGAAGGCTGAAATAGCCGAGATGAAGAGGGCTGGAAAGGCCCAACCGGCTCAACAGCCTCTTCCACCCGTAACCGAGACGGCGGAAACGCCAATGGAAATCCCTACCGAGACGCCCGCGACCGGGCGTCCCGCAAAAAAGAGAGCGCTATCTAAACCCATACGAGACGAGGGTTTCGACGAGCTCAGAGCCGAGTTAAGAGAATTCCAATCCGATTTGAGGAACGCGCTCAAAGCCCTCAGCGAAGCGGTCTCTGCCCTGAACGTGAGAGTCGATTCGGTCGAATCTAAGGTTAAGATAACGGCTAAGCTGTCTGATTCCTCAGTGGAAAACGCATCTCCATCGACGGGTAGCTCTACAATCCAGGCGGCCCAGAAGGCTGCGCAGCCGGCGCCTGCGCCCAGCATTTCGGGCGACCGGCTAATCGAGGTTCCCAACCATGGCGGGACACGATAGTGAGATAGTCGTTTGGCAGTGGAACTGTTGCGGCTCCCAACGTAAAAAGGCAGTCCTGCAGCAGTTTGTCAGATCCCATCCTAACAAACCGCACGTCATTTTACTCCAAGAGACAGTGGCTGAGTCAGTCTCGCTTTCAGGATACGAATCTCATTCGGTATACGGACAGGGCAAGAGAGGCATTTGTACTCTCGTCTCGAAAAAGTTCACCTTCATCGTTCACAATCTCTCTATGGATCACAGTAAAACGGAGCACTCGCTAATCGAGCTCATTCCGAGCGGCCAGCTCAGGGATGGCCTTTTTATTCTTCACATCTACAGCTCCCCACGAGACATGAGGCAGCGTTTTACGTCTCTCATTTCGAAGGCGGCGGGCAAGGCGGCAGTAGCTCCGCTTGTAGTGGCTGGTGATTTCAACGCTCCGCATCAGGAGTGGGGATACCACCGCGTTACGGCCAAGGGGGCGAACCTCTGGCGGGCGGCGTCCGACTATGGTCTCACCTTGGTTACGGACCCGTCCTTTCCAACTAGGACGGGAAACTCTTGCAGCAGGGACACCACGCCAGACCTTGCGTTCGTGGCGAACGTCGGGCCCACTGCGTGGTGCAATCTCAATGAGAACTTGGGCAGCGATCACTGCGTACTGGCCACGTCGTTGGTGGTGCGTAAGAGGCCGCCGAAGGAGTTTAGGATTACGGACTGGGACCTTTTTCGTAAAATCAGGGAGGAGAGAGGAGCCGAAACCCCTACGTCCCTAGATAGTTGGGTAGCGCAGCTTAAGAAGGATGCAGAATCTGTCACCAAGTCCGTTGCCACCGACTTGAATGTGGACAGGATGGACAGCCGATTGGCGCACCTTCTGGAGGCGAAAAGGGCCCTCCTCGATAGATGGAAGGGCCAACGCCTGAACCGCAGACTCCGAAAAAAGATTGCGGAGCTAAACCGTACCATAGAACTACACTGTCAGACGCTTTCCAAGCAACAATGGGACGAGGTCTGCAACTCGGTTGACGGGCAGATGCGAACGGGCGGTAAATGGAACCTGCTCAAGCAGTTGCTAAGCGAATCCAATTCCAGGACTAATCAGAGGTGCGCCACTGATAAGGTTCTACACGCGGCCCGCCAGGCCGATTCCGATACGGCAATAATAGAATCGCTCGCCAACAGATATCTACCCATAGACACTTCGGATGATGCGGACTACCCGCCTTACAAAGGTCCTCCGATGGCCTTTTTGGACGAGCCCTTTAGCGTCCCTGAGGTGAGGGAGGCCCTCGCGGGCCTCAACGGGCGATCTGCCCCGGGTCCGGACGGCATTTCAAACAGACTTCTTCGCAACTTGGACGAGGAGTCAATCACATTCCTAACCGAGGAGATAAATCGGGTCTGGGAACGGGGCGCGGTTCCGGAATCGTGGAAGCTGGCGTCGGTCGTCCTGATCCCGAAGCCGGGGCGCGCTCCGGACCTGACCAATCTGAGGCCGATCTCGCTCACGTCGTGCATAGACAAAGTGGCGGAACATGTGATTAAGAACCGTGTCTCCAAGCACATTGAGGACCGCGGTGTCTTTCCGTATAACATGATTGGCTTTCAGCCGTCCCTTTCCACTCAGGACGCCATGAAGCTTATTAAGTATGAGATCATCGATAGGAACACGAGGGACGTCAGGGCCATCCTGGGTTTAGATCTAGAGAAGGCCTTCGATAACGTCTCGCATGCCCACATACTCGATTCCATCTCGGATCTGGGCCTAGGCCAGAGCTTCCACGCATTTGTCGGCTCGTTTCTCAGACACAGAAAGGCCACGCTAAAGATTGGGCACCTGAAGTCAGAGCCCATTGAGCTCGGCTCGAGGGGGACGCCGCAGGGTTCGGTAGTATCTCCGCTCCTGTTCAACATTGCCATGTGTAAATTGTCTCAGAAGCTCTCGGAAGTCGAGGGCATCAACCACACTCTATACGCGGACGACATCACCATATGGTGCGTCGGAGGCTGCGAGGGTAGGGTGGAGGAAGCACTTCAGGAAGCGCTGGATCGCACAGAGGCTTTCCTCGCTGGGGCGGGACTTTGCCTCTCCTCGAGCAAGTCGGAGCTACTTCTGTACAGACCTAGTAGGAGGGGGGTTAAGCCCAAGGGCTGGGTCCTCCTGTCGGAAGTTAACCTTGCACTCCGCACGAGCGATAGACACCTCATTCCCAGAGTTAAGGTCATCAGGGTTCTTGGAATGCTCATCGAGTCGAACGGTTGTAACCGGCACACCATCGCTAAAATTACTGCAAAGACAGATAGCATGATACGGTTAATTACTCGGGTTTCAAACAGTCGTGGCGGCATCAGGGAGGACAATCTCTTGAAGCTCTTCCACGCGTTCTTGATGAGTCACATCACGTACGTGGCTGCCATGCACTGCTGGCAGAATCACGAAAAGACGAAGCTTAATCTACTTATTCGCAAAAGCATCAAGCGCGTGCTGGGTATTCCGATGAATGCCAGCACAGAGAGGCTCATGCAGCTCGGGGTTCACAACACGTTAGAAGAAATCATCGAGGCGCAGCACACGGTTCAGACTGCCAGGCTGTCTTCTTCGGCCGCTGGTAGGGAGATTCTGGCGCTTTTGGGCTGTAATCCATCGCTGGAGGAAGAACGCAAGATTTGCCTAACCAAGGAGCAGACAGCCGGTATAACTGTCTCCCCGTTTCCCCGCAACGTGCATCCGCAGCACAATGCTGGCAGGAGAAGGGCCAGAGGCGAGGCCCTACTAAAACAAATTCGCGAGGACCCGCACTCCGCGTGCTTTGTGGACGCCGCACAGTACGGCCGATCGGCAAACTTCTCGGCCGTTATGGTCGATTACAGTGGCGCAGTTCTCAACTCTGCATCTTTCAGGTATACCACCCCGGCTAGAGCCGAGCAGGCCGCGGTAGCTCTCGCCTTACTTGACGACAGTAGACATCGAATTTACACCGATTCTCGCGCGGCCATCAGGGCCTTTGCATCAGGTTCCGTTTCGCCCGAGGTCGCTCGCATCCTAGGCGATAGGGTCATTTCCTCACACACCATCACCTGGTTTCCGGCTCACCTCGGGTCGCACTTGTCCTCTGTAACTAACCTCAACGAGGTCGACCACACCCGCGCGCGCGAGCTAACCCACCGTGCCGGGTCGGACGGAGGTGGTACCTCGGAGACTAGTCGGGAGGTCTTTAGAGACACTTTATGCACATTCAACGAAGTTACTAAGCACTATCAGCTGTACAGGCGAACGTTTCCTCTTCCGCACGAGAAACTCTCCAGGCCGCAGGCAGCAACGCTCCGAATGTTGCAGACCAGGTCTTATCCTAGTCTATCCACTCTCAGCTCTTACACGGACACTTTTAAACCGGAATGCCCCGATTGTGGCGAGCGTTGCAATTTAGAGCACATGCTCTGGCGGTGTCCCTCATTACGTGGCCCTCAACGCATCACCGAAGAAGAGTGGAGCTCCGAGCTAAGGAGCCCCGAACTACTGCACCAGCTAAGGGCCGTCCAGAGGGCCCACGACGCGGCGGTGAGGCTCGGCCTCCCCGTCCCCACGTGGGAGTGGCCCGCTGCGCTGCCGCCCTGAACGGCGGCGGTGCTCCTCAGGACCTTTAATAAAGTTCATTGTCTGTCTGTCTGTTACCTTGTACCGCTGCTTATGATTTTAAGAGATCAGGTCGTATCCATTTTTCCCTGCTTTTTTTCCACCAGTACTCTAATCGTCTCTTGCTGATCTCTACGGCTGATCTGTTTATGTTTCCTTCCACTTTAAACCCAAGCGCTTCTGGGAGTTGCACGTTACCTACGGTTCTCGCTGGGTGGATCCCGTCGCATTCCATTAGGATGTGCTGAGTGGTCTCTGGATCTTTACTGCAGCATACACATGTCTCATCTAGTTCCGAATATTTGTTCCGATATGTTTTCGTCCTTAGGCAACCGGCTCGAGCCTCAAATAGCAAGGCACTGCCCTTTGTGTTATCGTACAAATTTTCCCTTCTAATTTCTTTCTTCTCATTCTTGTAAATCTCCACTGTCCTTTTTATTTCCATTCTTTGCATCCAATTCACGGTCTCTATTTCTCTCACTTTCTTTCTGATGACCCCTGGTTGTCTATTTACAGTTTCGATTATCCTGTACTTGGTTGCCAACTTCCTTGACCTCTTCCTCCATTCTGTGTCCCAGCTTTTCATGTAGAGATACTTGTGCACTTTAGCCGCCCATTTATTTTCATCCATGTTCCTGAGCCTTTCTTCAAAACTAATTTTGCTCTGTGCTTCTCTGACTTCAAAAGAGGCCCAACCCATGTCACCCTGCACTGCCTCATTTGTCGTATTACCGTGTGCTCCCAAAGCCAACCGGCCTACTGATCTTTGGTTAAGTTCCAAACCCGCCAATATATCCGATTTTAAGCATATAATGGCATTTGCAAATGTTAGGGCTGGCACCATTACTCCTTTCCAGATTCCACGCACCACCTCATACTTATTGTGGCCCCATAGTGCTCTGTGTTTCATTATTGCTGCATTCCACTTCCCCTTTATTTTCAGATTATCTTGGTGGTTGCTTGAGTAATTCTTCCCTTCGTTTATGTGTACGCCGAGGTACTTATATTGCTTCACTATGGGTATTACTTGCTGTTGAATTGACACCACGAAGTTACTCGTGCGTTCGTTAACGATCATAATCCCTGATTTCTCTGTGCTAAACTTAAGCCCTAGATTTGTCGCTGCATTCCCACAGATATTCGCAAGTATCTGTAAATCTTTTTTATTGTCCGCTAGTAGCACAATGTCGTCTGCGTACATCAGTCCAGGGACCTTCTGTTGCACCATTTGTCCATTACGCATGTAGGATAAATCGAAACCTAATTCGCTGTTTTCCAGTCGTCTTTCTATACCCTTGACGTAAAGCGTGAACAACAATGGTGACAGTGGGCATCCTTGCTTCAATCCTTGGTGAATTCCCACCATTTCATTTCCTTTTCGGCCTTCCCATGCCACTTGTACTTGGTTGTCTCGATATATCTCCCTCAGCAGCTCCACGAAATCGTCATCTATGCCTTCGTATTGAAGCATATCCCACAACAATTCCCTGTCTACGTTGTCATAAGCTCCTTTAATATCTAGAAATGCTATCCATAAAGGTCTTTTCTGAGCTACTGAAATCTCTATGCACTGAGTTAGTACAAACATATTGTCTTCTAAGCGTCTGCCTGACCTGAACCCATTCTGTAGTTCTCCAATACATCGTTTTCCTCCACCCACTTCGACAGTTCTAATTTTATGGCTTGCATTGCCATTCTATATATCACCGACGTTACCGTAACTGGCCTGTACGAGCTCGTGTTATCCTTATCTCCTTTGCCTTTGTAGATGAGATTCATCTTGCTTTCACGCCATCCATCGGGAATATTCTTTGTTCTAATCACTTGCTCTATGGCATTAGTCAGCAGTGCCTTGCTTTTTGGACCGAGGTTTTTGATTAGCTGTATTGGGATTTCATCGGGTCCAGCTGCCGTGTCGTTAGGGACATTTTCTGCTGCCTTTTTCCAATAAAAGCTTTCTATGCTAAATTTTGGATCTCTCAGGCCTCTCTGTTGTTGCTGGATCTGTTGTCTGAACTACGCTTTTTCTCGTGCCGAAGTTATGCCTAATAACGTCTGTGATGTACCGCAGCGCATCATCGCCTTCATAGATGTTACCGTCTTCATCCCTTACAGCCGTTTGCGAGTTTATAGTTGGAGCTCCGAGTGCTTTTATATGGTTCCAGAATCTTTTTGGGGCGCCTTTGTCTCTTTTGTGAATGTTATGCACCCAACGTTCACTTGCGCATTTAATTTTCTCTTGCACGAGCTCACTCGCAACCCTTTTCTTTTCTCGGTATGTATTCCATCTAAGGAGCACCTCTTCTTCTTGTAATCCCAACTTTTTGGCTTCTCGATGAACCCTAGATGCCTCTTTACACTCTTCTATAGCTTGTTTAATTTCCTTGTTCCACCACTTACGTGGTTTCCTCTTTCCAATCCAACAATTGTTTTGCCGTGTCCGCCTTATTTCATGCTGCATAACCTCCACCAGTTCCTTATATTCCCAGACTGCTGTAGGAAAAGCCTCAATTTTCTTCTCTATGTTGTTTGCGATCTCTGTTATTGGCTCGTCATTCATTTTTAAAAACTCTGAGACTATTGGTTCATGTTCTGCTCTGGTATCTCGCCCAAACTTTAATGCTAAACGTCTATGATCGCTTCCCAGGCTATTTTTTCCATTTTCGTCTATTATCATTTGGTCTAGTTGTTCGTACACCAATCCAGTTCGCTCGCAGCGCCCTCGCACAATTTTTCCACACGCGGCGCCTCAGCGGGAGAGCGCCGTTCGGCCCACTCGACCATTGTCTAGTACACTCGAATCTGGGCCGTGCTCTCCCGGATGTTGCTGTGGCCAGGTGGGACTGAAGGAACTCAAACGCGTGAGATGAATGCGCATGCAACGCTGTACGCAATGTACCGCGCGACGACAATGGCCACGGACTAAGGAATATCTGCGGGAAATTTTGCCCTCTTCGACCGAATCATACAAACGTGCCATTATAGACCGAAACCAGTTTTTCAGAATCTGTGCAATGAATGCCTTGCAGGTCAGTGACAGTCGTGCAGTATTCCTTCTTTTGACAGCGGGTGATAATAAATAACGATGATAACGGAGAGCGTTATGCAAGAATGCAGACTCCTGGCTTTTAGAACTGTGATTAGTAACAACTTGCTTTTGTACATATTAAAACACATGTTGCTCAACTGTTACTTGTTTCTCGGAGTACTCGCGACAGCACGAGCTCGTTTGAGGGGAGCGCTTTCAAGGGCGCCTAGATCGCAAATCCGTCTTAGAACCCCACCAAGTTCAAGCAGAGAAAAACGAGCAGAAGCGAGCAATGAAGGTAATCGTTTTAAAAAACGCAAGAACTGGGCAGCGACCGGTACCTGCTGCTGGTGAGAACAGTTCAATTGGCTGGGCTGATAAAGCATCTTAATTTCCATAAAAACAGGTAAAAGCGAATTCGACCGCACGGTCTCTTCTTTCAACATGGCGTCGACAACGGTAATGCGATGACACATCGCGATTACATCTTTCGGTTTAGGATCGCTGCGGAGCACGTGCGGCCGAAGTTGCGCGCAACGCGGCGCGGCTTCGCGAGAAACGTAAACGAGGAGAATCTGCCACAAGATGGCGGAGTAACGCCCACTTCTGGCGTCACTTGGCTTCACAAAGAGAGACGTCAGGGCCCCTCAGTTTCCTGCCTCCATGATATAGTGTTATCCTTATAAGATTTGATCCGTAACTTTATTTTTGAATTGCCTTTTCACTAAATATTACGTTTTAGCTATGTCTTCAGTAACAGTACAGTGAGCCACGGTGGTAGAACAGGTGAGATGGCCAAACGAGCGCCGCAAGCGCGTCGCCGCACCTCTTGAGTTTCTACAGCGGTCGACAGGGGTTTACGGGCTCAAAGACGGGCATCTCAAGCTTTCGCTGTGCAGTAAAAGGTCGGTTATTATCGCAAATTTTTGTGGCTTTAAAACGTTTATTGTTTTTAATAGCTTGTCGGAGGCTGTCTGCGGGTCTTTCCCACAAAAATGAGGGCATCAGGCTCTATAAAGCTTACAAATTTCTAATCGGCGCAGTTAATCTCGACAAGGCTGACACAGCTGTGATAGCAAGGGACGCCCGTGTATTTTTCTGGAAGCGTGAAAATTCTTAACGGCGAGTGCACAGTGTAAAAAAAATATTTGGTTTTGACGTCATTATGGGTAGCATTGGGCTCATGGGCGTAGTTGATTTATGATCGCCTGGCTGTAACTAAATTTGACTGTTCCGCAGGCACCACTTAATTATTGTTCAGCTCCCTTCAGGCGCCTGCGCCTACGAA
The DNA here is from genome assembly GCF_013339745.2 of Dermacentor silvarum. NCBI lineage: Eukaryota > Metazoa > Arthropoda > Arachnida > Ixodida > Ixodidae > Dermacentor > Dermacentor silvarum. The sequence continues at coordinate 405,115,209 of NC_051154.1, forward strand.
ATCATGGAGACTGAAAACCACGGGAGTAGACGCCGTTCTGTCTTGACAGAGCTAAACCATAGGGGCTTTAGACAGAGCGCCGCCGCCGCGCCTTCGAGCTCGCGGCCGACCTTGGCCGGCCACTGTAAGCAACAACGAACAGAAACGGCGTGAAACACGCAGTATGAAGCCGCGGTGACCGTTGTAGACGCGGCGCAGTGGACTTCACTTGGGATGCACACTGCAGACAGATCGCGCACGCTGAAGCTTCTACAAGGAATATCACCGTTGCGTACAAAGCGTCAAAGAACTTAGATTTTTGTATCAGCCGGTCCTCCCAGTGATTTAATCTTGCAGTGACGTACTTCGTATATATATATATATATATATATATATATATCGTAGTGAAGACGAATGCCCGGCGCTGCAGCCACATCGCCAGTCATCCGGGAAGCGCGAGCTCGAGATTGCCTGAGCCGCTCTGGTTGAGACACGCTGCCAACGCTGCCCGCTGCTCTCTTGTACTGTGTTCACATTAGATTCTGGTGGAGGTTCTGCGGTTTCCCCCAACCTGGAATTACGCACCCGAACTCTGCCGTCCGTCATGCCTGACGACCCCAGCCCTACATCCCCACCGGTTACTCCAGCCATCGTATGTGCCGGTGCACAGCGTCAGCGGGATCCTGACATCTTCTGCGGCACCGATGAGAAAGACGTTGAAGATTGGCTGGAATCGTATGAACGCGCCAGCAACACTAACAAATGGGACGACACCCAGAAGCTCAACAACGCGATGTTCTATCTGTCGGGCGTCGCCAAGCTGTGGTTTCGAAACCACGAAGCCGATCTCCGCACATGGGCTCGCTTCAAAACCAGCATTGCAGACGTTTTCGGCCGCCCCGGCGTGCGCAAGCTTCGCGCTGAACAACGCCTGCGCAGCCGATCCCAGCAAACTGGTGAAACGTTCACCAGCTACATAGAGGACATCGTCGACCTCTGCCGGCGTGTCAACCCGTCGATGGCGGAGGGGGACAAGGTACGTCACATCATGAAGGGCATTTCCGACGATGCCTTTCATATGCTGCTGTCAAAAAGCCCTGACACAGTTTCTCAGGTCATTGAGCTTTGCCAGAGTTTCGACGAGCTCTGCAGGCAGCGTCTTCTCACACGGCGCCCACCTGTGTCCCATGACAGCCTCGCGAGCGTGGCCGTGGCTCCTGACATGGACTCCCTGCTTTGCCAAATTAAAGAGTTCGTCCGTGCTGAGGTCGCTCGCCAGCTTTCGCTGCTGTCCTCAGCCACGTCACCACCCTCGTCTTTGCCGGCCAACCTTCGCCAGGTCATCCAAGAGCAAGTTTGCGCAGCTCTCCCTTCTGCCCGCGAGACTCCACCGGTGCCGACTCCCGTTGCTTTTCCCGAGGTGACTGCACCTCTTAGCTATGCCGAGGCTCTCGCACGGCCACCACTACAGACCTTTGCGCCATTCCCATCAGCCGTGCCACTGCGTCCAGCCCCTCACTTCGTTCAGCCGCGGTACCCACACAGCAGTGGACAATGGCGCACTCCTTACAACCGCCCAATATGTTTTGCATGTGGTCTACCTGGCCACATTGCACGATTTTGCCGTCGCCGCCCAACATCCTACCGCCGTAGCTTCGACACCGAACCATACGGTTCACCATACCCGTCGTCCTCCGTGCCTCAGAACCCTGGCCAGATGTCTTCTTACTCGGACCACCGCCCTCTTGTTGACCGCCGTTCACCATCGCCCCGACGTCGCTCGCTTTCACCGATGCGTCGTCGTCCTTCTACGCCGGAACGGGAAAACTAATCGCCGCAGTTCCAGAGGCGAGAACTGCGTCACCCACGAACAGACCAAGGCCTCTCCCTTCTCCGACTAATATTATTGATGTATATGTGGACGGCGTCGCTGCACTCGCCCTCGTTGACACTGGTGCCGCAGTTTCGGTTATTAGTGCCACACTTTGCCGTTCACTCAGGAAAGTTACGACGCCACTGTCAAACGTATCCCTTCGTACTGCCAGCGCAGACCGCATCACGCCTGCAGCTGCGTGTACTGCTCGTGTTGTGATCAACGGCCTCCTCTACATCGTCGAATTTTTGGTGCTGTGTTCTTGTTCCCATGATCTTATTTTGGGCTGGGACTTCCTTTCCGCTAATAAGGCCGTCATCGACTGTTCTCGTGCTGAGGTGGAATTTCAAACGTTGTGCGACGCCCCGCTCCTTGACGCTCGTGAACCTGACGATAAAGTTTTTGTTGACGAAGACGTTACCATTCCACCGCACTCTTCTGCCCTAGCCACGGTGTCATGCAACCTTGTTGCTGATGCCAGCGCACTTTTTACGCCATCCGCCATTTTCGCTCGTCGCAAATGTTCCCCGCTGCCTTTCGCTGTTTTGGACGTTCATGCCGGCATCAGCAGACTGCTCGTCTCCAACCAATTGTCCTGTCCTCTCACTTTGCTTCGTGGGGAATGCGTTGGCCGCGTCCAGTGTGTCGACCCTGCTACCATCATTGATATGCCAACTGGTTCCACCGCCACTCATGAGGTCGCCGGAATGACTGGTAACCCCGCGCAGGAGCCGACTTCGCCCGATGTTCTCCATAGCTCCATCGCCGACACGTTGACTGTTTCCCAACGCGCCCAGCTTCTACGCCTTCTCGACAAGTTCCGTTCGTCTTTCGACTGCCAGCATGTTCCCTTGGGCCGCACGTCGACTGTTTGTCATCGCATCGACACGGGTACTAGTGCGCCACTGCGACAAAGACCCTATCGTGTATCCGCGACAGAGCGCCGTGTCATCGATGACCAAGTAGCTGACATGCTGAAGCGCGGCGTCATTCAGCCTTCGGATAGCCCCTGGGCATCTCCCGTTGTGCTTGTTAAGAAGAAGGACGGATCGATTCGATTCTGTGTCGATTACCGTCGTCTTAACAAAATAACTCGTAAAGATGTTTACCCTCTTCCGAGAATTGACGACGCCCTTGACTGTCTCCAAGGCGCGGAGTTCTTCTCTTCTATCGACTTACGTAGCGGCTATTGGCAAGTCCCCATGGCAACCGAAGACCAACCTAAGACGGCCTTTGTAACACCAGATGGCCTATATGAATTTCGTGTCATGCCTTTCGGGCTTTGCAACGCCCTAGCCACATTTGAGCGTATGATGGACAACCTTTTGCGTGCTCTCAAGTGGAAAACGTGCCTGTGCTACTTAGATGATGTGGTTATTTTTTCGCCCGATTTTCCCACCCATCTCTGTCGGCTGGAGGAAGTGTTACAGTGCCTAACTGCCGCCGGCCTTCAGCTTAACCTGAAGAAATGCCACTTTGGCGCAAGTCAGCTCACCATCCTTGGCCATGTCGTATCTAAACACGGTATTCGTCCTGACGCCGCCAAGCTTCGTGCAGTTGCTGATTTTCCCAAACCTTCCTCCGTACGAGAACTTCGCAGCTTCCTTGGTCTCTGCTCTTACTTTCGCCGCTTCATTCGGAATTTTGCGTCCATCACCGCTCCCTTGAATCAGCTTCTACGGAGCGACTTGAACAATCACGCCTGGTCCCCTGCCTGTGACGATGCCTTCCAAGAGTTGCGTCGTCTATTAACATCGCCGCCTATACTGCGTCACTTCGACCCGAGTGCTCCGATCGAAGTACACACTGACGCCAGCGGTGTTGGGCTCGGCGCTGTGCTCGCGCAGCGCAAATCTGGGTTCGACGAGTACGTCGTTGCATACGCAAGCCGCACCCTCACCAAAGCAGAGACAAATTATTCCGTTACGGAGAAAGAATGTTTGGCCATTATCTGGGCACTTGGTAAATTTCGACCCTACCTCTATGGACGCCCCTTTGACGTAATTACAGACCACCATGCACTTTGTTGGCTGTCCATATTGAAGGACCCCTCAGGTCGATTGGCTCGCTGGGCTTTGCGGTTGCAAGATTTCGACGTGCGCGTTGTCTACAGGTCTGGCCGCCGCCACACCGACGCCGACGCGCTTTCCCGTTCGCCCGTGTCAACCGTAAGCGATGCCTGGCTCTCTGCCGTTGACCACGTACTTTCGTTCCCAGTAGGCTGCGACATGGCTTCGGAGCAACGCAAGGATGCCTGGATTAGTGCTCTTATCCGCTTCCTTTCTAACCCGTCGACTGTTCCCCCACCTTCTCGAGCTTTGCGCCGTCAAGCTTCGCACTTCGGAATGCGGGATGGACTTCTCTATCGCCGGAATTACGTCTCCGACGTCCGCAAGTGGTTGCTCGTCATACCGCGACATCTTCGAGGTGAAATATGTTCTGCCTTCCACACTGACCCGCAGTGTGCACACGCGGGTGTCTTCAAGACGTACACCCGGCTTCGCTCCAGGTTTTATTGGCGTGGCATGTACACCTTTGTGTGCAAGTACATTCGGTCGTGCCCTCAGTGCCAACGCCGCAAAGTTCCTTCTCAGCATGTCTCTGGTCCACTACAGCCAATCCCGTGTCCTGCCAGGCCCTTCGATCGCATTGGGATTGACCTGTATGGACCCCTTCCGAGCACGGCTTCCGGAAACCGCTGGATAGTCGTCGCCATCGACCACTTGACGCGATACGCAGAAACAGCCGCTCTGCCTGCTGCCACAGCTCGTGATATCGCATCCTTCCTACTGAAAAACTTTCTTCTCCGTCACGGTGCACCTCACGAACTTTTGAGCGATAGAGGACGTGTGTTCCTCTCCGAAGTCGTAAACGCGCTCCTTACTGAATGTCGCATCGTTCATCGCACCACCACCGCCTACCATCCTCAAACTAACGGTCTGACGGAAAGATTTAACCGCACCCTTGGCGACATGCTCTCCAAATACGTCGCCTCTGATCACACTGATTGGGACCTCATTCTGCCATTCATCACGTTCGCCTACAACACTGCACCACAAACTTTTCCCCATTCTTCCTCTTGTACGGCCGCGAACCTTCGACTACTCTCGACACAATTCTTCCGTACAGACCCGATTCATCCGAATGTACACCCATCTCTGAAGTTGCCCGCCGCGCCGAGGAATGCCGTCAACTCGCCCGTTCCTTTACAGCCGTCGACCAATGGCAACAAAAATCTCGACGTGACGATGATCACACGCATTGCCACTTTCTTCCGGACTCCCTTGTGTGGCTTTGGGTTCCTGCCGTTCCTGCTGGCCTCTCATCCAAGCTTGTATCAAAATATCAAGGACCCTACCGTGTTGTAGCGCAGACATCGCCTGTGAACTATATTGTCGAGCCTGTCACGCCACCTACGGACCAACGCTGTCGTGGTCGTGAAACCGTCCACGTACAACGCCTGAAGCCGTATTACGACCCCTTGATTCTATGTTCACCATGAGTCGCCAGGATGGCTCCTTTTCCGATGGGGGGTGATTGTAGTGAAGACGAATGCCCGGCGCTGCAGCCACATCGCCAGTCATCCGGGAAGCGCGAGCTCGAGATTGCCTGAGCCGCTCTGGTTGAGACACGCTGCCAACGCTGCCCGCTGCTCTCTTGTACTGTGTTCACATTAGAATATATATATATATATATATATATATATATATATATATAGTCGTATATGCTAATAAAGGCGTATGAAACATCGTTCCAGGGCCCAATTAAACACAGACGAGAAGAGAAAGACAACACGAACGCCGGTTTATACTTTTTTTTTTCCTTGACACGATGCCCTGCCAGGAGCCCTTCTCAGCAGCAGCGTTGATGCTCTTTCTTAATTTTTCTAGGTTGAACTCTTCACATAATAGCCTTCTTCTTCACCTTAGATTGTGCAAAGCGCCCGCATATGTCCTTTACATGCTAAGTTTTACCGCTTATGGTTGTTGATACTTCTAATATTGAGTAAACAAATTTCCACCGCTGATAAACATTCTTTGTTTAAAACAAAGTACAATCAAACTGTATGACACATGATTTACGCATTTCTTACTCATCTTGCGGAGCTTCATGCTTTCTCTTTTAGTCCGTTTATCGGAATTTATGCCCTTCACAAAAAACGTGGAGACGATTTGTTACTTATGAGGGAGAACAAACTTTTATTATCGACGTTGAGTGGAGTTTTTTTCCCAGCGGAGGAGGCTAGCGTGGCGTCTAATTCGCCGCGACGCTATCAGCCCATTCCGCCAACCGTATCTGGTCTTCCGCGTTGTAAGTTTTCGTCTTCATCTCCCACTCTTCGTATGAAGGAGCTCGCCTAAAGAGTTCTCTCGGTGAAGGGTTCTTTTGGCATCCCCACAAGATGTGATCTTGGTCCACCAGGGGGCAGTTACAAAAACTTATGACCTTCTTTGTAAGGTCAGCTGCATGGTGACTGCAACCAACGGTAACAGTGCACTTTTCCTTTACCAGGATGAGTATATCCAAGATACTCTGAGTGCACAATTTCTTCTTGCTAAAGCACCCCTTAAACAAGTTGTCAAGTTTGCTCACAAAAGAAAACAATGCTCCATGCGGGTACAAGAGGCCTCCGATATCGTTGTGAAGCCTCGCGAGCTTTATGAAAGCTTTCCTCAGTGGGTGGCATTGTTAGTGCTTGCATGCAAGATCCACAGTTCATTTTCATAATATACTGCCGTGCAATATAACCCGCAACGTAAAATATTAAGCGCGACTCGCTTCTTTCTATGTGTTGGTCGTGATCAGACGAGAGTGTCTCCTCACCCGCAGGTAAATTACCCGCTTCAACGTTGCATAATCAAGTTGGCAGGGGAAGTGCATTTGTGGCTGCCAGCCTTAGTTTCCAGCAATGCAGATGGCTCTAAATTTCACTATTTTTATCAAACTGTAAAACGAGAGCCAGTTCATGGTGACTAGAAATTGAGTGGGTGTTGGCGATTCCGAAAAGGTTCTCGATTGGGTCTTGGCTAAGGCGGGACGTCATGAGGTACTTATACCCTATTTCGGAAAGATAGGACAGAAGCTCGAGTGTGCTTGAAAGGGTAACTCGAAGGCCCACAGCATTTGACTCGCTCAGGAATCCTCCACGTCCTCCGGCATGGTGCTCCCATGCTGTAAGCTACTGCAGAAAGTCGGAGATTGCATGACTGCAAGGTGAGTTAGGCCTGAGGGCTTCAGCTGGGAATCTAGATGTCATCACCGCTATGAGGCGGTTGATCAACCGTTAAAAAAAGGTCACGTGGTGTATTACTACTAGAACATTGTTATAATTCCAGATTAGTAGCCTTGAATGCAAAAATATGTTTACTAGTGTAAGCCATGGGCAAACATAAATGCATCACAGCAGCATATAAATATACACAATGCATAATTGTTTCATAAAATACGCACCTGAAAAATTCTTGTGTGGCAGTAATAGGTCCGGTTTTTGCTCAATACTGGTCTCGTAAAAGTGAAGACCTTGAAGCACTTTGTCGCCAAAGAGTTGAAATGCCCCCCCGTAGCCAACTCTCATCTTTTCAAAGGAATTTGGCTACAAGTGGCACTGTGTGATTCCTGCATTGATTTAAGTGTGAGGCTGCTAGACTTAATCATATGTGCCTCCCTGATGGGCTGCATTGCTACCTGCCAAAAACAACAAAAAACCACTACGTTGAAGGAGCACAACACAAATTTACATAGTGCTCTTTGATTTTCGTATTCGCAAATGCAGCTTCTGGTATGCTTGAAATAACAAACAAGCAAACAAATGTACTTACATGTCCGTTCGGAGTGTTGAATGGACTCCCGCAGGGGCGTCTGCGTTAGCAGGCGTTTGGTGAGTTGCGCCACCACGTACCCGAGCACACGAGGGTTGGACCCTCCCACGTTTAACCGTGGGTCGCTTAACTGTGTCCGGGGAAAAAGGGATCCTGGAGGTTGAGCCGATGCCGGGTGTTTGGACCTTTACTGCCCCTCGGCGGAGGCAACACGCTCCTTTGGCCTCGGCATCACGTAGACCGCACCCCCGGACTGACCCACGCGAGGGAAATCGGTAGTTGCCTTTTCCTGTCTCTCACTCCCTCCAACCTTCGCCTTTCTCTCTCTTTAAATCTCTCCTGTCTTCTCTTCACTTCGACTTACTTCCAATCTTCCAGCCAGCAAGGGTTAACCTGGTGTAGTTTATCCAACCTTGGGTCTATTTTATTAAGTTATAGTAGCTATGTAGTTAGCGTCTTCGTTGCCTTTGAGTTTCGTAGCGTCCCTTTGTTGGGCTCGGTGGTGGGCGGCTGGCATAGCTACCGAAATAATAGTTCCCTTTATGGCTTTTTCGTCATTCCCCCGACTCCCTGATCGCCTTCATAAACGAGGGCGCACCGAAGACATCTTTCAATTCCTTGGTAACAGATTGCAAAATTTCCCCCGATTGCATGTCATTGATTCTGATAACTCTGAAAAGACGATGAGAATGATCTCACCCTTCCTCGTGTCAAAGTGTCTAACCAAAGCTCTTGGGGCAGGCTACAAAGCATCAAAAATGGCTAGCGGCGACCTCCTTTTGAAACTCCGCGATACGAAAAAGCACGAAAAGGTTCCAAATCTAGTGTCATTCGGGGAAATCCCGGTGACAATATCACCACACCGAACTACGAACACCAATCGTGGTGTTGTCTCCGACGATGACCTGATGCAGCTGACAGAAGCTGAACTGTTGGAAGGCTAGAGCGAGCAAAACGTGATCAACGTTTAACTAATTATGCTAAGGTGGGACGGCAAGGAGACCAAAACCAAGCATCTAGTACTTACTTTTGGCTCAACTATCCTGTCCGAGACAATCGAGGCAGGCTATGTAAAGCTACGGGTCAGACCCTATATTCCAAATCCGCTTCGTTGCTTCAAGTAAGTGCCATGTTTTCAGCCACAGTTCGCAGAACTGCCGAGGCCGACAGACATGTCCTAAATGTAGTTCCGGTGACCATGCCTCTGAAACGTGCGAAAACACTCCACACTGCGTCAACTGTGATGGCGAGCATTCCGCATACTCGCGGTCATGCACGTCTTGGAAGAAAAAGAAGTAGTCACGATCAAAGTAAAGAAAAATATAACGTTCAAAGAGGCTCGCAGGCGGGTGTCATACCTGCCTAAAGTCAGTTTTGCAGACGTGGCGAGTTGGGCAGCGCCACAGCGGCGCCCGACGGCTGTCCGGCCCACACAGAGTGACCCGGCGGTGACGCCATCCGCACCGTCGGCGGCTGCGGCTAACACTGCTCCGCCGCCCCACAAGGGGCCATCGACCTCCGGGCTGGTGGCCTCAAGGGTCTCGTCTCTTGAGACGAGGCCTTCACGTCATACCAACCGCTCGCAAGAGCCCGTGCCCAGCTCCTCGCGAGAGCCGATGGACATAACCAGCCAGACGGCGCTGTCGGCGCCTGAGGAGCGGCGAGATTCTCGCGATCGCTCCAAAAATGAAACATGGCGCGTCACTGGGCCCGACAAGGGCTCCTTGAGCTAACTCGTCTCTTTCAAACACACAGCACAAACAACTTTCAACATGAATACACTAATAATACAGCGGAACGTCAAAGGAATCCTCCACAACCTCAATGACGTCAAAAAAGTCCTACACAGGTTCAATCCGAAGGTGCTTTATGTTCAGGAGACACACTTTAAATATACACAATGCAACTTTCTCCGGCAATACGCCATTTTTCGCAAAGACCACGATGATACTTTCGTGTCATCCGGCGGTGTTGCTAGCGTAGTTGACAGAGGTGTTGCCTGTCGAGAACTGAAACTTCGTATGCCCCTAGAGGCAGTTGCTGTCCGAGGGCTGTTTGACAGGCTAGTCACTATTATGAGCTTTATATACGTCCCTCCTAATTATAAACTTAATAAAACTAAATTTTAAAACTACATAAATGAACTTCCGGCACCACACATAGTTGTCGGAGATTTATGCACACATAAGGCATTGCGGGGAGACTCTCGTTGCGTTGCGAGAGGTCACATAATTGAAAACTTTCTCTTTTCTTCAGGAGCATGTTTACTTAATAAGAGTCAACGTACCACAGCGTAGCGCATAATACGTACTCCTCCATAGATTTAAGTATCGTGTCGAGTACACTAATTCGGTACATGGAGTGGTCCGTTCTCAAGAACTCTTTGGGAGCGACCACTTTCCCATCATGTTAAACCTGACAAAACAAGATGTATGTTCCCCACACCATTCCTCGATGGAAGGTTGACTCGGCTAACTGGGAACGTTTCCAAGAACAAACATAATTAAGTAGGGATGATATTGCCTCTTTTAATATAGACGATGCTGTAACGTATATAACAGGTTTTTTTTATAATTGAGGCTGCCACAACATGTATCCGTCAAACTAAAGGAGTGGCGAATAAACGTAATATCCGTGATGGAATGAAGAATGAAAAAAAGCACGGAAAATTAAAACAAAGCTTGGGGACGACTTCGCGACTCTCCAACCGCCGAAAAATTGATCAGTTTCAAACAAATGAAGTCCCAGGGTAGAAGAACACGTCGACGTGCTAAAAGGGAGATTTGGGAGAAGTACATCTCCAGTATAAATTCTTACACGGATGAGACGAAAGTGTGGAATGGAGTAAATAAATTAAAAGGCCGGGAGGTACACCTACTCTCCTTAGTAAGTACGCAAGGAGAGAGCCTGGAAGATCAGGCAGGTTGTCTGGGCGAACACTTTGAATATATCTCCAGTGTGTCCCACTACACACAAGCATTTCTGAGGTTCAAAGAACGCGAAGAGCGACAGCCCCTTAAACGTAAAGGTTCATCGAGTGAGGCCTACAACTATCCATTTACTTTAATTGAACTTAAGGCATCCCTCGCTTGCTGCAATAACTCCCCGCCAGGCGGTGATCGTGTCATATATGAAATGATTAAGCACCTACATCCTGAAACTCTGAAAACACTCCTGTATCTTTTCAATGCCATGTGGGCGGATGGGATATCCCGTCCTCGTGGAAGGACGCTACATACGGTCATACAGCAGTTTTACATTTTTCCTGCAAATACAAGCAAATATTGAACACCCTTCTTATTCAACAACAAACGATGTGATCGCTGCCACACTCTTCCCTAACTGACCTGCAGCGAGAAAGCCGTTCTCATTGCGTGTAACAAACCTTAGTGAGGAAATGGGTGTTCCAATTATTGAACAGTCCCCTATGGCTCCAGCGGAACTGTTACCTCCGTGGCAGTGGCAGCTCATAGATTGTGAGACGTCATTTATAGAATTCACGACACAAGCGCCAGAGGCACACATTTAAATGCATTTCCTAGAACTCCAATCTAAATACTCGTGTACAGAGTTTTACACAGACGCTTCCAAGTCACATGCCGGGGTATCTCATGTAGCCATCGGTCCATCCCTTTCGAAATCCGGTGTACTGCACCCGGAGACAAGTATCTTCACGGCTGAGGCCTATGCACTATTATCGGCTGTGAAGTATACAATGAAATCAAAACTTCAAAAGACTATCATATTTATAGACTCCCACAGTGTCGTGAAAGCATTGAAGTCACTCTGTAAACACAAAACCCCTGTACTTAATGAGCTCTATTCCATTCTCTGTAAAGCGTATATATCTAACCAGCATGTGATTATATGCTGGGTGCCGGGCCATAGAGGCATTGAGGTTAATGTTCGAGCAGACCAAATGGCTACATCAGTTACATCTCAGGCGTTACATCTACCTACAGCTGCTGTTCCTGCAACAGATTTGAAGCCTTTCCTGCGAAAGTAACTGCGAAGCCACTGGCAACGCTTGTGGGATGCGGAAAGAATTATTAAGCTTCACTTGATAAAACCACAGTTAGGTTTCTGGCCCCCGGTAACGAAAACACGAAGAAATGATGTCCTGTTCTGTCGTCTAAAAATAGGACATACATGTGGCACCTAGAATGTTTTGCTTACTGGTGATGAACCACCAACCTGTGGTGAGAGGCTGACCGCCCTCCATGTCCTCGTGGAGTGTTGGGAAGCCAAAACAGAGAGAGAAAGAAATATTTTCCTCAAGCGTACCGGTATCATCTCCCTCTTCATCCTATCATGTTTCTTGGTGAAGAACCGCTTTTTAACGCCAATGCAGTCGTCTATTTCTTGGACGATGTTCTCCTGCATGTTATTAGACCAATAAGTTCGTAGCGCATCCTCTCTCCAGAGGATGCCGCTGTGATAGTTTTTATAGGGCATACCTCCAGGCCTTTGTGGATCAAGGGCTCTGTTCAGGTAGAAGTGCTTCTTGGCAATTTTTATAGCTTACATATTTTGTATATCATATTCTCTAGCAATGCATCTTTTATGTTCATAGTACACATCACTAGTCATTGCCATTATCTTACTACATGTTGATTTTACGCACCTTACAGAGACTATTTAGGCCCCTTTACAGCCCTGTCACATCCACTTCTCAGAATTCATCACTTCACTGCGAACTAACAAACACTGGCATGGCGCTCTTTGGCCATACATGGCCCTTGTGCCACTAAACCACACACATTCATTCATTCAATCTTCGGCTTTCTCACTTTGCATCTTCCCTGTATCCTCCTCTCTTCCTCTTACTTCCGACTTCCCAGGCAGCAAGGGTTAACCTGGTGTAGTCTATCTGCGTTTACTTGGGGATTCGCAGCGTCCCCTTGTTGGACTGGGTGGTAGGCGGCTGGCATAGCTGTAGAAATCAAATGAATTTTTATGGATAAAACGTCATTCCCCCACTTTCTGATCGTCCCATTCTAAAAGAGGGCGCACCGATGGAACCTTGAAATTATTTGTCCAGCAGAAAGAAACTTTCCCTCGTTTTCATGTCGTGCACTGTTTAAATCCTGAAAAAACCGTGGGAACACTATCTCCTTTCATTGTTGCTAAATGCATTACTGACACAATAGGGCCTGGATACAAAGTTACCAAGATGGTGAGTGGCGACCTCCTACTTGAGGTTCGTGACATCCAACCACATGGCAAACTGTCGAACCTTGAGGTATTCGATGATGACCCAGTCACGGTGACACCACACCGCTCCATGAATACAGTACGAGGAGTCGTGTCAGATGATGATCTCCTAAATTTGACTGAAGAACTCAAGGGATGGAAGGGCCAGAACATTATCAAAGTCCAAAGAATAAAGATCAAGCGTGAAAAGAAAAAAATCCCTACCAAGCACCTCATTCTAACCTTTTCATCGAGTTCACTGTCAGATTCCCTTGAAACAGGGTACACAAAGACACGGATCCGAGCTTACATCCCTAACCCGCGCAGATGTTACAAATGCCAGAGATTCGGCCATGGCTCGCAAAGCTGCCGAGGCCGACTGACCTGTGCAAAATCCGGTGAATACGAACATAGCTCTGACAACTGTAGTGCCACGCTCCACTGTTCAAACTACGACGGTGGGCACCCAGCCTACTCTCGTTCGTGCCCCACGTGGAAAAAAGAAAAAGATATCCTCACACTTAAGGTAAATGAAAGCATCTGATTTCAAGAAGCGCGGAAACGTTTTTCCTTCCTGCATACAGCAGGGTATGCTGGTGCAGCGCGAAAGGGGGCAACGCTGCAGCACACTCCGGCATCGGCCCGGCCCACAAACAGTGTGGCCACGACTGGGTGTGAGAGGTCCTATGCACAACCTCGATGACATATAAGAACTTCTACACAAATAGAATCCAAAGGTGCTGTGTGTTCAGGAGACACACCCAAAACCAACACAAAGTAACTTCCGCAGGAAATACGCCATTTTCCGTAAAGATCGAGATGACGCACTCGCCTCTTCGGATGGCGTCGCCATTATAGTGAACAAAGATGTTGCTTGTCAGCAGTTACTTCTCCGAACTCCTCTTGAGGCAGTCGCAGTCCGAGCGGTGCTCTTTCAGAAGTTGGTCACTGTAAGTTCCCTTTACATCCCTCCGAATTATCCTATCCAGATCAGAGTTTTCAAGCTTCATCGCTGAACTTCCCCAACCATATATCGTTGTTGGAGATCTAAATGCCCACAGCAGCCTGTGGGGTGACTCTTGTGACGCGAGAGGGCACTTATTTGAAAACTTTCTTTTCTCCACAGGTGCGTGCTTGCTAAATAAAAAAGAGACCACATTTTACAGCGTGGCACACAATACATACTCATCTATCGACTTAAGCATAGCATCAAGTACACTCATGCCGTATCTGGAGTGGAACGTCATCAAAAACCCCTATGGGAGTGACCACTTCCCGATCGTCTTAACATTAACAAAAAGGGAGGAAAACTATCCTCATGTTCCCCAGTGGAAGATTGACTCGGCCGACTGGAAGCAATACAGAGAGCTCATCCGCCTAGTATGGGATGACATTCGTACATTTAACATTGACGACGCAGTGGCACATTTGACAGCATTTATTGTGAATATGGCGTATATGCGCATTGCAGAAACACAAAGTATTCCAGACGACGTGTTCCTTGTTGGAACAATGACTGTAGGGAAGCACGAAGAAAACAAAATAAGGCTTGGGGCCGCCTTCGTGACTCTCCTACTGCAGAAAATATAAACTTCAAGAAAACAAAGAGTGAGGGTAGTAGAACGCGCCACCGTGCCAATAGGGAAAGCTGGCAAAAATACTTATCAGGCATAAACTCTTACACAGACGGAAGGAAAGCCTGGAACCGAGTTAACAAATTAAACGGCCGGAAAACTCATCCTCTGCCATTAGTAAACAACCAGGGAAACAATCTTGAAGACCAGGCTGCTTGTCTAGGTGCCCACTTCGAGTACATTTGTAGTGCGGCCCATTACACAGATACATTTCTACGGTACCAGCGGCAAGCAGAGCGATTGCCCCTGGATCAGAAAATAACAAAGAATGAACGTCACAACCGTCCAACCATGGCGGAATTTGAGGCGTCCCTGAGTTGCTGTAATAAGACAGCGCAAGGAAGAGACAGAATAGCTTATGACATCATCAAACACTTACACCCTGAAACTCACAAAACGCTTCTGTCGCTTTTTAACTCCATATTCTGTGGTGGGTATATCCCTGCTGCTGCCAGGAAAGAGGCAATAATTATCACTATTAGCCTATAGCCCTAACAAGTTGCCTGTGCAAACTCATTGAGAAAATGACTAACCGGCTCCTGATCCATTTTCTTGAAAGTAACAAAATACTAGATCCCTTACAGTGCAATTTCAGGGAAGGTGGATCCACAACAGACCACCTTGTGCACATCGAGACAAATATCAGGGATGCCTTCGTGCATAAACAGTTTTTCTTGTCGGTGTTCTTAGACATGGAGAAAGCATATGACACCATATGGCGTTTTGGAATCCTTCGTGATCTGGCAGGAATGGGCGTCCGAGGCAACTTGCTGAACGTGATTCAAAGTTATCTCTCGAACCGCACATTCCGTGTTCGAGTTGGTAACGTCTTATCTCGTCCATTCACCCAAGAGACTGGTGTACCACAAGGAGGTGTGCTGAGTTGCACTCTATTTGTTGTAAAAGTGAATTCTCTCCACAGTGTCATACCACGCAATGTTTTATTCCGTGTACGTGGATGATGTGCAAATCGGTTACAAATCTTGTAATCTTGCTATCTGCTAGCCACAGGTGCAGCTGACCTCAACAAGATTTCCAAGTGGGCGGATGAGAATGGATTTAGACTAAACCCACAAAAAAGCACGTGTGTGCACTTCTCGAACAAAAGAGGTATGCAACCAGACCCCGTTATTGACCTTAATAGAGAACGGCTGTGAGTCATAAATATACATTTTTAGGCCTCATCTTAGATTCTAAGTTAACTTTTTTGTCCTACACCTCAAGTACCTGAAAACAAGTGCCTGAAGGCTATGAATCTGCTGAAGCTCTTGTCACGCACATCATGGGGAAGCGACAGGAGATGCCCCCTTAGCTTATACAAAAGTCTTGTACGGTCACGCCTTGACTACGGAGCCATAGTTTATAACTGCAACACCTAGTGCTTTAAAGATGTTAGACTCCGTTCACCATCTGGCTTGCTACAGGCGCTTTCAGGATTAGCCCTGTAGAAAGCCTGTACGTTGAGTAGGATGAATGGTCCCTGCATCTCCAAAGAGCGTACGTATTTAAGTCTATCTTATTCCCTGAATGTAAAGGCAGATGTAGAACACCAATGCAATTCCACTATAAGCGACATATCGGCTGCCAGGCTGTATCAAAACCGGCCGTCTGTGAGGACTCATTTGTCCCTGCGTTTAGAAGCGTCGGCTGAAGAAATATGCATACTACTTCAAAAGAATGTCTTAACGGCTCCCAGTCCGCTTCCACCACCTTGGGAGTGGCAGACTATTGAGTGCGATCTCTCTTTCATAGAGATCTCCAAGCACGCACCTGAGGCTAATATACGCTCACACTTTCTCGAGCTTCAGGCGAATTACTCATGTGCAGAATTTTACACAGACGCTTCCAAATCTCCTGCTGGTGTTGCGTACGCAGCTCTGGGACCGTCTTTTTCAACATCTGGTGCACTATATCCGCATACAAGTATTTTTACAGCGGAAGCATACGCAATCCTCTCGGCAGTTAAACACATAAAGCTAATAAATGTTACCAAAGCAATTGTGTTCAGACTCATTGAGCGTCGTTAGAGCTCTAATGAGTCTACAAAAACACAAGAATTCAGTCTTTAACGAACTCTACACCTGGTTATGCTCAGCTTACATGGGCAACCAAGCGGTCATTGTGTGCTGAGTACCTGGCCATAGAGGCATAAAAGGCAATGTAGCTGCAGACGAAAGTGCCACGTCAGTAGTTTTTAAATATACCGACACAAACATAGCTATCCCTCCCACAGACCTAAAGCCTTTCTTGCGCCATCAGTTGCGGAGATCTTGGCAAAGGCAGTGGGGCAGCGAAGTGTCAAACAAGCTACATGTGATCAAACCAAAATTAGAGAAATGAATGTCCGAGAAAACGGCAAGACACAAGGAAATGCTTCTTTGCGGGTTAAGAATAGGTCATACCTATGGCATACACTCTTACCTCCATTCTGGAAGTGATCCTCTAAAATGTGATAGGTGTGGCGACATGCTTGCAGTCATCCATGTACTTGACCAGTG
The DNA here is from genome assembly GCF_013339745.2 of Dermacentor silvarum. Taxonomy (NCBI): domain Eukaryota; kingdom Metazoa; phylum Arthropoda; class Arachnida; order Ixodida; family Ixodidae; genus Dermacentor; species Dermacentor silvarum. The sequence continues at coordinate 405,132,205 of NC_051154.1, forward strand.
CCCTGAAATAGAAGCACAGCGTAAAAAGTACTTTTATCCCGCATATCGTGAGCACATCCCCCTTCCCCCAGCATTCTTTCTTAGTCATGAGCCGCTTTTTTATTTTAATGCAGTCTTTAGAGTTTTTAGCAGACGTAAACACTTCACAAATCATCTGGCTAGGGTACCTGTAGCGCAGCCTCATCTTGCAGGCTGCAGTGCAAAAAGCTTTTACAGCAAGTGCCTCTCAGTCCTTGACTTTAAGGAACCTCTTGAGGCACTAGTGTTATTTTGTATACGTTTTAGTACATTAATTCGTAACGGAATTTTTAGTCATAACTATTATCATCCATTAAACACTACACATCATCATAACTATAATAATTAGTCATATGTTCATACCAATAGATTTTACGCAATTTACAGCCACGTTACATCAACCACCGTCCACTCTATTTATAGTACATTGAAAAACAAACCATCACCATTTGTCATGGCGCTCTTTGGCCATAATAAAAACCACATATTATTAATCCCTGCAAGTCTTCCTTGTTGTTAGGGACAACGACGAAGAGCTGTGCCTTCCACGTCCGTATTGTGTCCCGCTTTTTTTGCAATTTTTGCACGAAAAATCTGCAACGTGGCGCTCTTCTGCAATGTGACTGGATCCATGAGGTTATTCGCTACCCGAAGATACTAAAATTTTGGAATGTGAGTGGACTCGGACATTTTACGAGCGTTTTGGTGTTCCCGACGCACGCCGGCCCGCCGGGCGGGAGTCCCAATCAAATCAACATGGTCTATTCCGTTGACGGCGAAGATATCGACCCAAAAGAGATCACCGAGATCGCCGGCTGGAAAATCAGCAACCCGCGACCAGCTAAAACCAAGGAATGGAACAAGCCAAGTTCGAGCAGCGCCATCTTGGCCAGCCAGCCAAAGAAACAGGCAAGTGGGAGCACTCCCAGTAATATCAAGAACACCATGGTAAAAGCAAGCAAGAAGCCATCGCTGCCCAAAGATGACAGCAAGATTATCATTAGGATTAGAGGAGGCGTTAACATTGCCAAAATCGGGGCAACCACCGTGGCTGACGCAATAACGGCAGCCGCATGCATAGAACGTTCTCGACGGGAAGATGACGTGATCTGCCCAAACTACCAGCAAAACATCGTCGTGGTTAGCACACCGCTCGAAGAGAATACAACCAGATATGGCAAGATCAAGGACATTTTCATCAATGGCCAAGCTCACGAAACCGCCGCCTACAGGGCAGCGCCGTACGAAGCATGCAAGAGAATTATACGAAACGTTCCACTCAGCGAGACACAAGACCTACTGAACCGCAAGATAGTCAACCCACGCAACCCCGTAGCACTGGCAGCAAAGCGGATAAAAAAACACGGTAATCATAGCCTTCGACGGATTTCGAGTCCCAAACTACGTGGGATATGACAATGCCCTACTCAAATGCACGTTATACCGCAAGCAAGTAGATATGTGCTACGTCAGGCTGGGACACCGCGCCGATGTGTGTCCACCGCGAGATGAAACCATCTGTAGAGGTTGCGGCATACCCAACCCCACAGATACGCATAATTACACTCCCAAATGTTCACTATGTGGAGAGGGACAGCTCACAGCCAGCAGAATCACATTAATCAGCAACCAGCTGACTCATATACAGCATGACCTAAACCTACCCAGGAGCAATCTAGAATACATCATGACAGAAATAATACGCAACAAGACGAACACAAAGAGCCTGTTCATCCTGAACATTTAGAGCAACCCTAAAGATTACTCACAGAAATTTGAACTCTGCAAACGAGCATGCAGCAAGGCTGGTGAAAACCCACTTGTAATATCTGGTGACTTAAACGCCCCCTGCAACATACGGGGGTACAAATATGACACAGCTAAGGGCAAGGACCTATGGCACAGTGTCACTGAACTTGATCTTACTCTAGCTACAGACCCAGCCAATCTAACCAGGACAGGCACCTCCACGTGTAAGACACTACATCGGACTTGACCTTCGTCAGAAACACCCTGGAGCAAGCTGCTGGAGCAATCTCCTTGAGGACTTTGGAAGAGACCACTACAGTTTTGAGATAACACTCTCGGTGGCACTGCGAAAGGCCAGGGTCCACACATATGTAGATTGGGTAAAATTTAGAAAAAATGGAGCGGACAAACTTAAAAGTCAGCCCACACCAACGTTAGATGAATGGATGGAACAAATCAAGGAAGATATTAAAGCAGCTACATCCCAGATAGAAACGGACCTACCAATGAATAGCATGGATAGCCACTTAGCACATATGCTCGAGGCCAAACAATCGCTCAAGACTACATGGAAATGACAAAGACTAAATCGCAGGCTGAGGAAGCGGATCTCGGAACTAAACAAACAAGATTACTGTGCCCAACTGTCAAGACAACAATGGGATGAGGTATGCAACACCATAGACGGGCAAATGAGAGGAAGTGGTACATGGAATCTACTCAAGCACCTCTTAGACAATGGCAACAAATCTAGCCAACGCCGTGTTCTAGACAGTCATACATGAGGCACTACAAAACATCACGGAAAAGGACCTTATCAACAAACTGGTGAACAAATACTAATCTAGAACCGGACTCAATAAAGTTCCTTACCGAGGAAATCACACAGTCTGGAGGTAGGGCATCCTTCCCCCCACATGGAAAACGGCCCTAACAGTCTAAATACCAAAACCCGGCAAAATTCCCAGCACAGATAACCTAAGACCGATCCCGCTGACATCATGCGTCGGCAAACCTGCAGAACATGTTATCCTTAATCGCCTCACCAAATACCTAGAAGACAATGAAATTTACTCACATTCAATTATCGGCTTCAGAGCGGGGCTGTCGACACAAGACGCAATGAAACTCATCAAACATCAGATCATCGACAACAACTCCAGAGACCTAAGCCATCCTAGGACTCGACCTCGAAAAAGCATTCGATAACTTATCACATGAGTTTATACTAGAGACTATCTCGGACCTCAATCTCGGCCCTAGATTCCATGCATATGTCAACTTTCTTAACCAACAGAACAGCAACGCTCAAGATAGGAGAGCTGACGTCGCAAATGCTCACCCTAGGTAACAAGGGCACACCACAAGGAGCTGTCATTTCACCTACCCTTTTCAACCTAGCCCTGGTAGGACTAGGAAGAAAACTCAGCACTATGGAAGGCATTAAGCACACAATGTACGCAGATGATATCACAATATGGTGCACCGGTGGTAGCAACGGCTTTATGGAAACCACTTTACAGGGTACGATATATGCAATTGAAGAACATCTGGAACCAACAGGCTTGAGATGCTCCCCAGCAAAATCAGAACTACTCCTATACACCCCAACTAGGCCCGGACACAAGCCAAAAGGATGGTTCTACGCTAAGGACCGTAACATCAATATTCACACTAGAAATGGCGGCACAATTCCGATAGTGGAATCAATCAGAGTTCTTGGCATGGCAATCGAAGCAAACGGAGCCAACACTAAGGCGATGAACAGGCTAATCAACAAGACAGACAACGCTATGAGACTGATCAAAGGAATGGCCAACAGACAACAGGGTCTCAAAGAAGACAACCTGCTCAGTTTAATGCACGTCTTCGCTTTATGCTACTTCCCATACGTATCCCCGCAGGGGCGTCTGTGCAAGCAGGCGTTTGGTGTTTTGCGACACCACGTACCCGAGCACATGAGGGTTGGACCCTCCCGCGTGTAGCCGTGCGCGGCTTAGCCGTGTCCGGGGCAAAGGGGATCCTGGTGGTTGAGTCAATACCGGCGTTTGGACCTTTATGGCCCCTCAGTGGAGGCAACACACCTCTTTGGCCTCCGCTTCGCGTAGACGGCACCCCCGGACTGACCCACCCGGGGGAAATTGGTAGTTGCCCTTTCCCGTCCTTTTCTACAATCTTCGTCTTTTTCTCTCACTTTCAATCTTTCCTGTCCTCTCTTTATTTTCCTTTTACTTCCGACTTCATGGGCAGCAAGGGTTAACCTTCTGCATTATATCCAGCCTAGGGTATAGGTATTTGGTTATAGTGGGGATGCACCGTTGGCGTGCACAGAACTGAATCGTTTGTCCTGTGTCGTCCCCTAGTTGGGCTCCATGGTGGGTGGCGGCCATCCCTGCCGAATATAGCTATCTTTTCATGGAATCCAATTTCCCTTCACTCCCTGATCGCTCCCTCAAGAGGGGGCGCACCGATGAAACCTTTAATTTCTTCATGCAGCCAAAAGAAATCTTCCCAAAGTATCATGTAATTCACAGTCAGCACGAAACCAAGACAGTCCGCACAATATCTCCTTTTGTTGTCTCAAAATCTTTGACAGAATCACTAGGCCCAGGCTACAAAGTAACTAAGATGGGAAGCGGCGACCTTCTTCTTGAAGTTCGTGACAAGACCCAATACAGCAAATTATCAAAACTCATTGCTTTTGGAGACATCCCCGTATCAGTTGGCCCACACAGATCATTGAACACTTCCGCGGTGTCATCTCTGAAGATGACCTAATCGATCTTAGTGAAAGCGAGCTACTCGAGGGGTGGCAAGATCAGAATCTAGTAAAGGTCCAAAGAATCACCATCAGGCGCGATGACAAGCAAATCCCAACAAAACATGTAATCATAACTTTTGGAACGAGTAACCTCCCAGACTCGATAGAAACTGGATACTGCAAACTCCGTGTACGGCCATACATCCCGAATCCGCGCCGATGCTTTAAGTGTCAGCGGTTCGGGCATGGTTCGCAAACCTGCCGAGGGCGCACCATCTGTGCAAAATGTGCATCCAATGAGCACTCGTCTGATACCTGCACTTTCACCACCCACTGTGCTAACTGTGACGGAGATCACCCAGCGTACTCCCGTTCGTGTCCATCGTGGAAAAAAGAAAAGCAAATTATCGAACTGAAAATCAAATTCAACCTATCATTCCAAGAGGCACGTAAACGTTTCTCGACGAACAACCAGTCTAATCCGTCCTACACCAATGTGGCGCGCCGGGGTGCAACGTCACATCATTCGGCGGCCGCCCAAGTCACACGGAGTGTGACGGCGGTCACGCCATCAGCCCCCCTGGCTGGAGCAGCCAGTGCTGTTCCGCCCCCTGCCAAGGAGGGCCAGCAGACCCACGGGTCTGGGGGACCCAGGGCCACTGCCCGTGCAGATAGGCCCGAAACCCGTGCAAACGTGCCCGCTGAGCGGGCACTATCCACCGCCTCAGACGAGGTGATGGATACAACAAACAAAACACCGGCGTCTCAGACGCCCAAAGAACGACGCAGCTCCCTCGAGCGCGCCGGGAAGAAAGGTAAAACCCCCATCACGGGGCCTGGAAAGGCCTCGTGAGCTAGCCTAATTTACCTCTCTTAGACACACAGCACAAAACACATATAAAATGGATACACAGATAGTACAGTGGAATGTTAGGGGTTTACTCCACAATCTAGATGACATTAAGGAACTCCTACATAAGTACAATCCAAGGGTGCTGTGTGTCCAAGAAACACATCTTAATTCTTCCCTCACGAACTTTCTCCGGCAGTATGCCATTTACCGAAAAGACCGCAACGACGCCCTTGTCTCGTCGGGCGGTGTGGCCATAGTAGTAGATAAAGGTGTTGCTTGCCGGCAAATACAGCTTAAAACGCCTCTAGAGGCAGTTGCTGTCCGTACAGTACTCTTTAATAAGATGATCACAATTACCTCTTTATACATCCCCCCGAACTACCACCTGTCAAAAACAGAATTTCACAGTTTTATCTGTGAACTGCCCGAGCCTAATATTGTCATGGGCGATTTTAATGCACACCACACCCTTTGGGGAGATCGTCGCTCTGATGCTAGAGGGCGCCTAGTAGAAAGCTTCCTCCTCTCTACAGGCCCATGCTTACTAAATAAGAAAGAGCCTACATTTTACAGCATGGCAAACAAAACATATTCATCTATCGATTTAAGCCTTGCATCTAGCACGCTCGTACCATACCTAGAGTGGAACGTGATGAAGAATCCATATGGGAGCGACCATTTTCCCATTGTCATAAATAAACAAAAGCAGATGAGTGCTCTCCACGGGTCCCCCATTGGAAAGTCGAGTCAGCCGACTGGAAGCGTTATAAAGAACTAACGCGCATGAACTGGTAAGACATCTCTACACTTCCTATCGATGATGCAGTGGCGTATTTGACAGCGTTTATTGTTGATGCGGCGTCAATATGTATCCCCGAAACAAATGGATCGCCTTCTAAACGTGTTCCCTGGTGGAATGATGAATGTAGAGAAGCGCGAAAAAAACAAAATAAGGCTTGGAATCACCTCCGCGACTCTCCAACTACAGAGAATCTTATCAGCTTCAAGAAAATAAAATCTGAAGGAAGAACACGCCGCCGTGCCAAAAGGGAAAGCTGGCAGAGATACATCTCCAGCATAAATTCTTATACAGATGAAAGAAAAGCTTGGACTAGGGTAAACAAGATAAAAGGCCGTGAAACTCATCCTCTACCATTAGTGAACACACAAGGAGACACTCTTGAGGCCCAAGCTGATTCTCTAGGAGAACATTTTCAGTACATTTCCAGTTCATCCCATTACTCAGATACATTCCTGAGACACAAGCGACAAGCGGAGCGACTGCCTCTGGATCGCAAATGAGACAGAAATGAACCCTACAACCGTCCATTTAACATGGCAGAATTTCAGGCCGCACTAAATTGTTGTAATAAATCTGCCCCTGGAAAGGATCGAATACTTTACGAGATGATAAAACACTTAAACCCCGAAGCACACAAAACACTCCTATCGCTTTTCAATGCCATATTCTCTGCCAGCTATATTCCATCCGCCTGGAGGGAAGCAATAATAATACCTATTCTTAAAGAAGGCAAGGACCCGTCTTCAGCCAGCAGCTATAGGCCTATAGCCCTAACAAGCTGCTTATGCAAACTATTTGAGAAAATAGTAAACCAACGCTTGATCCATTATCTTGAAATCAACAAAAATACTAGACCCTTTTCAATGCGGTTTTAGGGAGGGTAGATCCACAACTGATCTCCTTGTCCGCATCGAGGCGAATATCCGGGATGCCTTTGTGCACAAACAGTTATTATTATCGGTGTTTCTAGATATGAAAAAGGCATACGATACAACTTGGCGTTTTGGAATTCTCCGTGATCTGGCTGCAATGGGAGTCCGAGGCAACCTCTTGAGAGTGATTGAAAGCTATCTATCTAATCGCACGTTCCGTGTTAGGGTTGGTAATATCCTATCTCGTCCATTTACTCAAGAAACGGGTGTACCACAAGGTGGTGTACTGAGCTGTACTCTATTCGTTGTGAAAATGAATTCGCTCCATACTGTATTACCTAGTACGATGTTCTATTCGGTGTATGTGGATGACGTACAAATAGGTTTTAGATCATGCAACATTTCTATGTGAGCGACATGTACAACTCGGGTTAAACAAAGTATGTAAATGGGCTGACGAGAATGGACTGAACCCTAAAAAAAGCACTTGTGTTCTTTTCTCGAACAAGAGAGGTATACTACCTGACCCCTGCATTCATCTTAATGGACAACGGCTATCTGTGAGCCATGAACATAAATTTTTAGGCCTCATTTTAGACACTAAATTAACATTTATCCCCCATTTGAAATATCTGAAAGCGAAGTGTCTGAAGACAATGAATCTACTGAAGCTATTGTCCCGGACATCTTGGGGAAGTGACAGGAGATGCCTTTTGAACCTCTACAAAAGTCTCATTAGGTCGCGCCTCGACTATGGAGCTATAGCATACAACTGCGCTGCACCTAGTGCTTTGAAGATGCTAGATTCGGTTCACCACTTAGGTATCCGTCTTGCTACAGGTGCCTTTAGGACTAGTCCTGTAGAAAGTCTGTACGTTGAATCAAACGAATGGTCACTACACCTCCAAAGGACATACTTAAGCTTTGCCTACACCCTGAAGGTTAAATCAGATAGCCAGCATCCATGCCATTCTACCATTCGCGACATGTCCGCGGCCAGGCTGTTCTGTAACCACCCGGCCACTAGGCCTCCTCTGTCACTTCGGTTGGAAGCACTGTCAGAAGAAACAGGCGTCCCTCTTCTGAAGAATGTTCTAATGGGTCCTACTCGTCTCCCACCGCCTTGGGAGTGGCAGAATATACAGTGTGACATTTCTTTTGTTGAAATATCGAAACGAGCACCTGATACACATATACATTCACATTTTCTTGAACTTCAGGATAAGTATTTTTGTGCTGAATTTTATACAGACGCTTCGAAGTCTCCTGCTGGTGTTGCCTATGCAGCTGTAGGACCATCGTTTTCAATATCCGGTACATTGAATCCACATACAAGTATTTTTACGGCAGAAGCGTACGCGATACTCTCTGCAGTTCAACACATAAAACAAATGAATCTCCCAAAAGCTATTGTGTTCACGGACTCATTGAGTGTAGTCCGAGCTTTAATGAGTGTACGAAAAAACAAGAACACTGTTTTTAACCAATTATATGCAGTGTTGTGCTCAGCTTATACGGCTAAACAAGTCATCGTCCTATGCTGGGTGCCTGGCCATAGTGGCATAAAAGGCAATGAAGATGCTGACGGGAACGCTACCTCAGTAGTTTTTAGCGACGCCGACAAAAACATACCAATTCCTGCCACAGACCTTAAACCGTACTTACGTCAAAAGCTGAAGAAGCACTGGCAGAAACAGTGGGATACCCAGATATTCAATAAACTGCATTTCATGAAACCAAAATTAGGTCACTGGATATCAGAGAAAACAGCACGATACAAAGAAGTGCTCCTCTGCCGATTAAGAATAGGTCATACCTTCGGCACCCACTCTTACCTACTGACTGGAAGTGATACTCCGTCATGTCGAAGGTGTGGCGACACCCTTACAGTGCTCCATGTCCTCATCCAGTGCAAGGAAATAGAAAGGGAGCGTAAAAAGTACTTTTATTCTGCATACCTCCAGCATATCCCACTTCACCCAGCATTCTTTCTGAGCAACGAACCGCTTTTTAACTTAAACACAGTTTTTAGCTTTCTAGATGAAGTTAACGTCTTATACCCCGCAGGGGCGTCTGCGCAGCAGGCGTTTGGTGAGTTGCGCCACCACGTACCCGAGCACACGAGGGTTGGACCCTCCCGCGTCTAACCGTGCGCGGCCTAGCCGTGTCCGGGGAAAAGGGGATCCTGGGGGTTGAGCCGACGCTGAGTGTTTGGACCTTTAAGGCCCCTCGGCAGAGGCAACACACCCCTTTGGCCTCGGCTTAACGTAGACGACACCCCCGGACTGACCCACCCGGGGCAAATCGGTGGTCGCCTTTTCCTATCCCCCTCTCCAACCTTTTGCTTTCCTGTCTCCTTTCTTTTACTATCCTATCATCTCCTCTCTTCTGTTACTTCTACATTTTCATAGGTGGCTTGGGTTAACCCTGTGTATGTGCCCTCTCTTGGGTATTTTATGTTGGGTTATAGCAGCAATGCACGGCTGGCGTCTGCAGCCTTACACGTTAAGTGCTGCAGCGTCCCCTAGTTGGGCTCCGTGGTGGGTGGCCGCCATTGCCGCCGAAATAAACGAAAATAATATGGGAACGCCTGCATTTCCCCGTTTACTTGATCGTCACCCTCACAAGAGGGGACGCACCGAAGAACAGATAAGCCTATTCAAACCGAGAGAAATCTTTCCCCGTTTCCAAGTTCACAGCGAAAAAACAGAAAAACCAGCTAGAACCGTACCACCTTTTCTAGTCGCAAAAGGCCTGACTGAAGCCCTTGGCCCTGGTTATAAGGTTACCAAAATGGCGAGCGGGGACCTCCTCCTTGAGATCCGTGATAAAGAACAGCACAGTAAAATAAACAAGCTTGTGGCATTTGGCGACATACCTGTTACCGTTTCACCGCATCGGTCTATGAACACAGCACGTGGAGTAGTGTCTGATGCAGATCTCATCGACTTGTCCGAAACCGAACTATTGGAAGGCTGGAGAGAACAAAACGTAACAAACGTACAGCGCATCGTTATCAGAAGAGACAATAAAGAAATTCCCACAAAACACCTCATCCTGACCTTTGCCACTTGCGATCTGCCACAAACCATAGAAACCGGATATACGAAGATAGCTGTCAGGCCATACATTCCTAATCCCAGAAGATGCTTCCAATGTCAAAGATTTGGCCACGGCTCGCAGAGCTGCCGTGGCAGATTGACATGTGCGAAATGTGGAACCCAAGGTCATGCCTCAGACAACTGTGAAGCGACACCTCACTGTGTAAACTGTGATGGTGAGCATCCAGCTTACTCCCGGTCTTGTCCGAACTGGAAAAAAGAAATCATCACTCTCAAAGTCCGTGAAAACATATCGTTTAAGGAAGCACGCAAAAGGTGCTCACCATTCCACACGACCACTTACGCTGATGCGGCGCGTCAAGGGGCAGCGTCGCAGCGGCTATTGCCACCTGCCCAGCCCGCGCGCAGCGAGCTGTCGCTTGTGGCTCCTGCCCCTAGGGTGGAAGTAGCGAAGTCTACTCCACCCAACCAGCAAACAGGCCCGGTTACCCTAGGGTTGCCGGCACCACAACAGCCCTCGGTAGCAGCCTGCGCTACGCGTAACGAACCTGCAGGCTCGCCAGCAGCTCCCACGGTGGGTGCAGTCAAGGCTGCCTCACCCTCACGGGCCCCTGCTGGCGCTGGCAACAGCCGGCGCAGCTCAGGCCCAAAGGCAACCCCATTGACCTCCGGGATGATGGGCGCAAATGTCTCGTCCTTCGCGGCGAGACTTTCTCGTGAAACTTCTCGCTCGCAAGAGCGCGTGTCCGGCGCCTCACAAGAGGCAATGGACACCACACCCATCCTGACGGCGCACCAAGCGCCTAAGGAGCGGCGAGGTTCGCTCGACCGCTTCAGAAAGGACAAATCCCGCGTTACAGGGCCTGGAAAGGGCTCTGTGATCTAAGGCAACACTTCCTTTTTAGTACACACAGCACCCATTTACATTCAGTATGGATACACAAATCATACAATGGAACATCAGAGGCCTTCTTAGGAACCTCGATGATGTACAAGAACTTCTCCACGAACATAATCCAAAAGTGCTGTGTGTACAGGAAACTCACTTAAAATCGGAACATGCGAACTTTCTCCGACAGTATGTTACTTTTCGTAAAGACCGCGATGATGCTCGTGCATCCTCAGGCGGTGTTGCCGTTATAATTCACAAAAGCATAGCGTGTCAACGTTTGAAGCTGCAAACGCCACTTGAAGCAGTGGCAGTCCGACTTGTTCTCCTAAACAAACTCGTCACAATTTGCTCGCTTTACATACCCCCACATTACCGCTTACACAAACACGAATTTTAGTCCTTGATAGACGAATTGCCAGAGCCCCATCTTGTTCTGGGCGATCTCAATGCACACAACAATATGTGGGGCGACGCTCGCATCGATGCGCGAGGCCGTCTAATTCAAGATTTTCTGTTCTCATCCGGTGCTTGTCTGCTTAACAAAAAAGAACCTACATATTATTGTCTTGCAAACGAAACATTTTCCTCTATAGACCTCAGCATAGCTTCTCCATCCATATTGCCTGAACTTGAATGGGAAGTTATAAAAAACCCTTACGGGAGCGACCATTTCCCAATACTGCTGAGAGCACCAAGACAATACGAATCTCCACCACATGCTCCTCGGTGGAAGGTCAATGCAGCGGACTGGGATAAATTCCAAGCACTTACCAGTAAGCTCTCGTGGGCTGACATTTCATCGCTCGGAATTGACGGTGCCATCGAGTATTTGACTAATTTCATAATTGACGCAGCTTCTAAGTGTATTCCCCAAACAAGTCGACTTTCTAGCAAACGCCGTGTTCCTTGGTGGAATGAACAATGCCGGAACGCACGTAGGCAGCAGAACAAAGCATGGAGGCAGCTTCGCGATTATCCTACTGCTGAAAACCTTGTCAGTTTCAAGAAAATCAAGTCCCAAGGTAGGAGAACACGCAGACAAGCCAGGAGAGACAGCTGGCAAACATTTTTATCAAGTATCAACTCGTACACGGATGAGGCCAAGGTTTGGAACAGGGTGAATAGATTAAGAGGACGACAAACACATCCGCCTCCCCTGGTACACACGCAGGGAGACAGCCTGGAGGACCAGGCGAACCATCTGGGTGCACATTTTGAACATGTGTCCAGTTCATCACACTATTCTCCAGCGTTTAAAAGATACAAATCAGTAATAGAAAAACAAAAACTGGACCGAAAGAGCACCGGAAACGAGCCATATAACCTACCTTTCTCCCTAGCAGAGCTGCATGCATCACTCACCTGTTGCAACCAATCTGCCCCAGGCCCTGACCGTATACTATATGACATGTTGAAAAACCTACCCTCTGAAACGAAGAAAACCCTTCTCTGTCTCTATAACTCTATATGGACCTCCGGCGAGATCCCCTCTGCCTGGAAAGAGGCCATAGTGATCCCTATCCTGAAGCAGGGCAAGGATCCATCGTCCGTATCGAGTTACCGGCCCATAGCTCTAACAAGCTGCCTCTGCAAAGCTTTCGAGAAAATGATAAACCGTCGTCTGATACATTTCCTAGAATCAAACAAGCTGCTTGACCCATACCAGTGTGGTTTTCGCGAGGGTCGATCCACCATTTACCATTTGATACGTATTGAGGCACAGATACGTGAAGCTTTTGTTCACAAACAATTCTTTTTATCTGTATTCCTAGACATGGAAAAGGCCTACGACACCACATGGCGGTTTGGAATACTGAGAGACCTCTCCCACTTTGGTCTACGTGGTAATATGTTAAATGTCATTGAAAGTTATCTGCTGAATCGCGCATTCCGTGTTCGAGTTGGCAATGCATTATCACGACCTTTTGTGCAGGAAACTGGAGTCCCACAAGGTGGGGTGCTCAGTTGCACTCTCTTCATTATAAAAATGAATTCCTTGCGTCTATACATCCCACGGAACATGTTTTATTCAACGTATGTCGATGATGTACAGATTGGATTTAAATCATGCAACCTTGCAATCTGTGAGCGGCAGGTTCAGCTTGCTCTGAACAGGGTGGTAAATGGGCAGACGAGAATGGGTTCTGCCTAAATCCACAAAAGAGCACCTGCGTCCTTTTTTCTCGAAAGAGAGGACTGTACCCTGACCCCGACATTGACCTGCAAGGACAGAGTCTACCTGTAAAAACGGAATACAAATTCTTAGGCATAATTCTTGACACAAAGCTAACATTCATACCACACCTAGAACATCTAAAAAACAAATGCATGAAAACAATGAATATTTTAAAAGTGTTGTCACGCACTACATGGGGTAGTGACAAAAAGTGTCTGTTAAACTTGTATAAAAGCCTCATACGAACACGCCTAGACTACGGGGCCATAATTTATCAGTCAGCCACCCCAACCGCGTTGAAGATGCTGGACCCCGTCCACCATCTAGGTATTCGCTTGTCTACAGGTGCCTTTAGGACAAGCCCTGTAGAAAGCCTTTACGTGGAATCCAATGAGTGCTCACTCCACTTGCAGAGGACCTACACAGCTTTTATGTATTTCCTTAGAGTGAATGCAAACAGTGAACATCCCTCATATTCCACCGTAAATGATTTGTCCAGCTCCCACCTCTTTCATAACCGACCTGCAGTAAGAGAACCCTTCTCGTTGCGTGTGAGAAGTCTGGCTGAGGAAATGGATGTCCCATTCTTTGAACATCGTCTAATGCCACCCACTATAGAGGTCTCACCGTGGCAGTGGCAGATTGTAGACTGTGATTTGTCTTTTTTACATGTTACGAAGCACCCCCGGTTACACACATTCGAATGCACTTCCTTGAACTGCAGCATAAATACTCCTGTCCGGAATTCTACACCGATGCATCAAAGTCTCATGCTGGCGTCTCTTATGCAGCGGTTGGTCCATCATTTTCAGATGCCGACGCCCTGCACCCCCTAACGAGCATTTTCACAGCAGAGGCTTATGCAATACTGTCGGCTCTTAAATACATCAAAGAATCGAAAATACCAAAAGCAATCATCTACACAGACTCACTGAGCGTAGTAAAAGCCTTAAAATCTCTTAAGAGGCACAAAAATCCTGTAATAGTATCACTTTATTCATTCATATGTAGTATTTATGCGTCTGGGCAGCATGTTGTGGTGTGCTGGGTGCCAGGACACCGAGACATCGAGGGAAATGTACTGGCAGACCAGCTTGCCACATCCATCAAGGCAAAAGCTGGCAACACATCTATGCTCGTCCCTGTTCTCGATATGAAGCCATATCTACGCAAGAGACTTCGAGTCCACTGGCAACGTTTGTGGGACGGCCAGACTCATAACAAGCTTCATTTAATTAAGCCCCGTTTAGGGAACTGGCCATCGACCACGAAATCTAGAAGAAATGATGTCCTATTCTGTAGGCTCAGAATAGGACACACTTACGGCACACATAATTACCTGTTGTCTGGAGGCGAACCCCCGACCTGTACTAGATGTGGGGAAGCACTTACTGTACTTCACATCCTAGTACAGTGTCCAATAATAGAACCTGAAAGAAAAAAGCACTTTGTTCAAGCCTATAAAGAGAATATACCCCTTCATCCAGCGATGTTTTTACATAACAACCCGATATTTCAGAACGATTCAGTTTTAGCCTTTTTAAACGACATCGACATTTTGCTAGTTCTTCGCCCGAGAGATTAGTAGCGGCGTCCTCTTTCAGAGGACGCTGCTGCGACCGCATATTTGAAATGCACTCTCCTCCAGGCCCTTGCTCCTAAGGGTCTCTGTGAGGCAGTAGTGCCTTGTATCGCTTACACCTTTTTTTACACTATATTCATTGTGCCCCTACCACGTCATTGTCATGATTTTATTAATTTTGTCTGTTTTACGCACCTTTAGTGCGCAGGATTTTAGGCCCCTTTACAGCCACCCTACACCTACCCACTGTCATTGATCATATCATTGCTCACTCAGTACAATACGTCTTGGCGCTCTTTGGCCATAGCTGGCCCTTGCGCCACAAAACAACATATATCATCATCATTAACGTCTTATAAGTAATTTGGCCAGGTCATGCGTAGCAAAGCCTCGCCTTCGAGGCTGTAGCCGCAGTGACATGTCTTTTACCACACGCCTCTCAGCTCTATACTTCAAGAGCCCTGTGGAGGCAGTAGTCCTTGTATGACACTTATTATATCACCTTTTCGTAGTAAAACTTCTATGCTCATTTTTTATTTTGTCATGAATCACTGTAATTCTATTTTACGCAGTTTACAGCGACCCGTTCTTAGGCCTCTTTACAGCCACATAACATGTACATTAGCAACTCAATTTAATCACTTCATTCATAATACATAAACATTTTATTACCATATGTCATGGCGCTCTTTGGGCATAGCTGGCCCTTGCGCCATTAAACGCCACACATCATCATCCCATACGTAGCGGCAATGTGCAAATGGAAAGCCTCGGAGAAAGAAAAGCTAAATGTCCAGCTCAGGAAGAAAACCAAACAAGCGCTAGGTATCCCTAACTGCACAAGCACGGAACGCCTAATGCAACTTGGCGTACATAACACCCTAGAGGAGATTGCAGAAGCACAACAAAGAAATCAAATCGCAATACTATCAAACACGAGATCGGGTCTAGCCTTACTCCAAGAACTAGACTTTGACGCAGCAATGATCAACTCCCTATAAGACATATCACTGGACATTCGCAAACAATATGAAGTCAGACCATTGCCCCGCAACGTGAACCCTGAACACAATGAAGAGAGAAGACTAGCCAGAGGAGCCTGCCTACTCCGGACCATTCGCAAAGAAACCCAAAGAGTTTGCGTCGTAGTCGCCTGACATGTGGACAGGAAAGCTTTCATTGTTGCGCTGGTAGACAACAAGGGCAAAACCATAAAATCAGCCACTGCCAAACCAGAGGTCACGGAGCAAGTAGCGATCGCTCTAGCACTAACTGATAGCAGTAGACCATATATTTATAGCCATTCACGAAGTGCAGTCCGAGCTTTTCAGAAAGGTACAATATCACAACAGGCATTACACATCATCAAAAAGAGCAAGATCTATTACCACTTGTTATGCTAGTTCCCAGCACACCTAAGCAATATAGAAAAGCCCCCCCCCCCCCTCGAATCTCAACGAGATGGCTCATAAGAGCGCGCGAGAACTGACCCTCCGCGACGCCACCCTCGAGGGTACAAACCATTAAGAGAACAGGGATGCCCCCTCTACATACAACGAGCTCACTCCGGACCTTCTATCTTCTATCCGGACTTTCTATCTCAGCCGAAGAGAATTGAGCACTCCACACCCCACATTAAAAAGACCCCAGGCACCTACTTTAAGACTACTACAAACACTTATCCCACACCAAGACTACATTTCTACATGGCCGACGAATATCCTAACACACAGTGTGCAGACTGCAATGCACCACTTAGAACATATGTTCTGGTCGTGCAACCGAACCAACGAAAATTTAGCCAAGAATCGGGTCAGGCTAAAGGTAGCGATTCGCAGCCCGGACCTGACCGAACAACTATGGGCCGTCCAGCAAGCCCACGACGCTGCCATAAGGCTTTGCCTGCCGGTCACAACGTGGGAGCAGCCCACTTTGTGAGGCAACTCACAACTTGCACGACCTAATGTTTCCCTTCCCTTGTTATAGCCATAAGTACAATGCCATCCGCATACATCAGTCCTGGTAATGACTGTTTAATCCATTCCCCTTGCTTGTGGAGATGAGTTTGCACAAGGCTTACCCTACGAGCGACGGTCAGGAAAGGGCACGACGCTCCTCCACTCCACAACGTACAAAGGTGCTACGGCAGGGTTCGTCGACTCTCCGACACGGCGCAGAGAAGGCTCCGGAGTCAGTTCGCCAACAAACACGGGTTTATTCACCCAAGATACAGCACAGTGCGACAGTCACGGCGCAAGACCGATCAAGTACGCGCGCCTGCTACCGGGTAGCGGTCCGCAAAGCGCCAGAACGCGGAGTCACGAGAACAAAGATCTCACGCGACCACCACGTTGCGGGCCTGTGAGCATCTGCCGCAGGCCCGCAGCGATGAGGCGCTCAGCGGGAGAGAGCTCGGTGGGAGAGGGTGCCCGGGGGCCGCCAGTCGGGAGGATGATCAGGGCGCGTTCCAGGGCAGCTGGTCGCTCGACTGTGGCGCCGCCGCTCGGGATAACTTGAAACACGACGGCGCCTCGGATCTGGGCACTTGCGGGACGGTGACGTTCTCTCTAGCGGAGCAAGTCCAATCCAGAAGGGGGGGGGGGGGGGAGCACGGTTTGCTCGTGAAAGTAGCTACGGTAGAGTGACCTATAGTCGGATACAACTTTAGAAGGCAGCGGCATTTGCCCCTCAAAGGCGGATGCACACGAGCCTCCAACAATAGGCGCGCACTTCAGGTGCCGTCATGAGCCGGACGGCCGGTGTCCCCGCCGACGGAGAACATGCCTAACATGGCCGCCCTCGCTTCGAACTGGGCTGAGTCGCATCAGCTCTGTGCGTCTCCCTCCGTGAGAGTGAATTCGAGTTGTTTGTGGTGATGTGTCATGCCGGAAATAATATTGTGAGCCTACGATGCACAATTTGTGCCGCGTGCGTTTGTTCTGAACCGTGATCCGGCGAAGAAAGATTGCAGCGAACATTGGTGACGCTGCGCTGCGCTTCGTGTGGAAACAGAGCATTTGAGAGTGTCCAAAGCGCCGCGCGAATGCATGGGAGGAGCGAGGACCTTTAACTCCCACGCCGCAGCGCTGCTGTACCGGACCGGTGGGCTTTCTCCGCTGCGGAAGCCGCGCCAAGGTGGCGGGCGTCTGCTACGAGCCTGATATTTTGGTTGCTATTAGCAACATCGCGATAATTTGGGATATATTAAGTACCACGTCACCGCAAGGTAATACCGCAGTGACTCAGGGCACAGAGAACGCGCTTGCCGGCTGTGAATACGGGTATTTTGTCTATATCCTTTTAGCTCGCTTGGTCCGCGCTTACACGGCTGTTTGAGCAACGCATTCCGCGCGCTTACTTCATTTAGTTAAGCGTGGAATGAGCAACGTGAACGTGCTGCACAAGAAAATAAGCTGGAGATCGCGATGATAACTAGGAGAACGTGGCAGATAAGGCTAGCTCATGCTAACGCTCTTACACCCTATCGTTTCCTTTTTTTATTTCATGCATTCCATTTGTTTTACAAGACTGCCTCCCGCGCTCTGGTGTTCCTGTATTAAGGCGAAATCCTTAACTGGCTCTTGGGAAGCGGAATCTGGACGTCGGCGGGGCCGCGGTACCAAAAATAAATACAAACCGCGTAACTCTCGCGTCTCGTTCACTTGGTGTATATACCAAAGTATAGCGTGGAAAGGCACAAATGTGTGACTAAGATGACTGATGGGTCATGGCATTAGTAGCTTGACATACTTGCATTCACGTCGCGATTAACGACAGCAATATGACGTGTGGTGCAAACCCGCATTTTTCGGCCAGAAATCCCTCTGATGGTGTGGGTGTGACGATAAGAACGTGTTGAATGCTAATCTCGACCTCAACGTGTCGAACTTACCCATATATCATGAAGAACTGAAAGCACAGGTAAAGGGTAATACATAATAGTAACGGGTTATAATGTAGCGAAGCGTTGGAACACTGAAGTGGGTCGTCCGCTCCAGCGCCTTGAAGTGGGTCTCCTTCTCCAGTACCTTCTAGTGGGTCGTTTTCTTCGGCTCTAGAGCGCCGCTCGTGCTGAGAGTCCGTGCTGCGCTTTTTGGACTGTCGCCCTTGCCCTGCTTCAAGTGCCGTCCAATAAACATCCTTATAAATTGGTGGAAGGCGCTGTACCATCAAAACCGCCCCGAAACCTCTTCGATGCCCCTGGAGCTTCGATCCCGTGCACTACCATCTGCCATGCCGCAGACGCCTCCCAGCAAACGCCTCCTCCCGCACCACCCGCATGTCCCGGTGTCCCTCGTCAACGCGACCCACCTATCTTCACTGGCGCAGATGGCACCGACGTGGAGGACTGGCTCGCTATCTGCGAGCGCGTCAGTGTACCCAACAAATGGGACGAGGTCGGAAAATTGAGCAACTTGCTCTGTTACCTGGCGGGAGTAGCAAATCTGTGGTACAACAACCACAAATCCGATTTCCCGACCTGGTCCGCTTTCAAGAGTGGCATTATCGACGTGTTTGGCCGCCCTGCTGTTCGTAAGCTGCAAGCAGAACAGCGTTTGCGCGAACAAGCTCAGCAGGCCGGGGAATCTTTCACAAGTTACATAGAGGACATTCTGGACTTGTGCAAGAAAACCAACGCGACCATGTCCGAGTCGGATAAGATCAAACATGTCATGAAAGGCATCGACGACGACGCCTTCACCACGCTCCTCGCCAAAACTCCTCGCACGGTGGCAGAGCTCATATCACTGTGCCAGAGTCATGAGGAGCTACGCCAGCAGCGGTCGTTGACCCGCCGGCCGCCAGCACGGGACGCAGATCTCGCTGGCTTGTCAACTGTTTCTGACCACACCACCTTGCTGGCAGAAATGAAGACATTTGTGCGCGAAGAAATTGCACGCCAGCTCTCTCTGCTGCCCTTTGCTCACCCGCAGCATGTGGAACAGCCATCAACCACACTCCCGCCTCCCCTCCGCCGTGTGATTGAACAGGAAATCGCCGAGGTCATGCCCGAATATCCCCAGCGCCCTCCGGCACCGGCGCCACTTAGCCACGCTCAAGCTGTCCCCAGGCCGGTCCAAGCGATCTCTGCGGCTGCCCCGTTTAGTTACGCCGAAGCCGTCGCTGGACCTCAGGCGTTCGAAGCGGTTGTGCCGCCTATGTACGCCGATGTCACTAGGCTCCGTCTGCAGCCCACCATGCAGCCATATCAGCAGCCGCTACGTCCCTCGCGTCCTGAGCCATGGGTGGGACCCCCTCCGGCAAACCGTTGGCGCACTTCCGACAACCATCCCATATGCTTTGCGTGCGGTTACGCCGGCCACGTTGCACGTTTTTGCAATCGCGTGCAGCAGCCTCGAGTCGCATCACCCGTCATGAGTCAGTCCAGCCGCCCTCATTACGAACCACCGCCGCCTGTGTCACCGACGTTACGCCCAGCTCCATCTACCCGCTGTTCACCGTCTCCACGACGTCGCTCATTGTCGCCGATGCGGCCACGTCAGGTCGCACGCGATCTGAAAAACTAGTCGTCGCAGTCCACGAGGCAAGGGCTGCGACGCTATCGAACTGTGAAAGCCCTCAGCAGAGACCATCGAACATATCCCAGGCGGCACGTCAGCTCGGACCAACGTTGGATACGTATTGGCACTTCCTGGCCGAGTGATGGCCTAAGGATAACAGCGTGGTTCCAATA
The DNA here is from genome assembly GCF_013339745.2 of Dermacentor silvarum. NCBI lineage: Eukaryota > Metazoa > Arthropoda > Arachnida > Ixodida > Ixodidae > Dermacentor > Dermacentor silvarum. The sequence goes on from NC_051154.1 coordinate 405,152,667, forward strand.
TGGGCTGGGCCATTCTAATTCCTGGCCGAATGATGGCCTAAGATTAACAGTGTGGCGCGAATATAGGCTGTACCATTCTGATAGAGATCCAACGCTGGCCCGCATTACACATTCAGTAAACAATATTAGCTCGTCCATTCAACAAGGCGGGAATTATTGGACCAACTTTCATGTGGACTTGCCAACATGGGTTACTAAGTTGGCTTTCTCTGGGCTACATTGGTCCGTAATAAGCCAATTTGCGCCTAATCAATTTTTAATACTTTCTGGTACGACTTGCTAAGGTTAAATAGCATGTTTGAAAGACTAATGCACTGATCACAGGCACACTGCGCAGGAACCAGAAATACGTTTGCAAGCTGTGACCCCTTCAACAGAGCGGATACCACGTTGGTTAATTAATTAGAATTCGCTTGACGATACTATACTTTCGTTCAGATTTAATAACAGCTTCGCTTATATGCTTATCTGTCACGGGGAACGGGCTGATCGACTTGCTGTGACAGACCGCGGGTTGTTCACAGCAGGGCACGGGTATATATTGGCGCCTGCCGCTTAAGTGTGCTCCACACATGATAATTAAGCAATAGTTTGTGAATGACCTTATGGTAAAAATTAATTACAAGGAACGTATGCTTGCATTACGGTCAGAGGATTACGTAGTACAGTAATCGCAAGTGTCTGCATGTAAGGGCGGTTGCCGAGTGCTTGAAGCGTGTACATAAGCACTCAAAATTTGTTTCGCGTCGCTTTGGGCAGAAGCAAACAAAACAGTGAGACCTTTCAATGTTCGCTAGAATGATATACGCTTCGAAGTTTTCGCACGACAGCCGATGACCTGACGTGCAGGAATAGCAAAGTCCTTTTCTTGGCGCCGTCGGCAGAAAAGGCACTCGACTCGATCATTGGTGTCGACGGTATGTCGATGTGATGTCTTTCTTATCTAATAGAACCTGAAAGAGACGTTTAAGCGTGACTGATTCTGTAAACCCAAGTATACCGATGAAAAAAGAAATATACATATATATATATATATATATATATATATATATATATATATATATATATTACAACGTAAAATACACCCACCGGCTAATTCGTATTTGTGGTCGAGTGCGTGGGGTGCGGTTACCTTATCACCATTCTCGACAAGACGCGTGTTCGAATCCTAACTCTTTTTTTTTCTTTTCTTTTTTTAAAGTTGCTTATTAATGCGCGTTTAACGTTTGTAATTCCATGCGTTTTCACCCCAATTAATCTGCGGTGATTAGGAGGAATGCCGCTGAAGTGCTAGCATTTCTCGGGGACTTCAATTATGGGGTTTTACGTGCCAAAACCACGATCTGATTATGAGGCACGCCGATTATGAGGGACTCCGGTAATTTGGACCACCTGGGGTTCTTTAACGTGCACGGGTGTTTTAGCATTTTGCCCCCATCAAAATGGGCCGCCGTGGCAGGGATTCGATCCCGCGATCGGGGAAGTGTGGATGGATGGGTGGATAAGGCTGCACCCTTTAAATCGGGCGGCGGCACACGCAACCTAGCCGTGACTAATAAGTTATTTTGTTCTCAGCGGAGGGCGAGCTTGCAGTATAGGCCGCCCCCTGTCTTTGATAATTTTCGTCTCCCTCCCCGTGAAGCTTCCTGTTTGTTTTAGTTTATCTTGTCATATAGCAATTTAGCACTTACGTTATACACAACTCAGGATGGTTAAGGAACTGAGGTTTTTGATCTTGTGCATCCACACAAGTGAGAGACAATTATTTTTCTAAAGGCGGCTATTTACCATATTTATTGCAAATTTGCTTACATATTCGTGGTCATGGTTCTCTCCGTGCATTCAACAAAAGTTAACTAGTCAAAGTAACAGGCGACTATATAGCAGCATTGGTGAAGTGAGGGTGAGGCTAAAGTGCCTGGATTAAAACATGTGAGAAGCTTCTATGGCAACAAAACATATAACACGAAACATACACATACTCATGTGTCATCACAGACTTTTGAATATCATTAAAAATGCCACAGTCATCCATTACACTGTGCACAATAATAACAGCTCATACAAGTGACCAAATGCTTTGTATAAAAAGATTTCATTCATGGGGTTTGATGTCCCTAAGCAACAAGTGCGTATGTAGCTGTTATAATGGTGTGGTGGAAGAAACTGGATTCATTTCGCCCTCCTGGAAGTCCAACATGAAGCCAAAGTGCATTATACACAAGCATTATTTTGCATTTTGCCCACGTTCATTGCATTGTGGCCACTGCTGGTAGGATCGAGTAGTATTTTCAGTGTTATCCATACCGAAAATCAATGTAAACTTCCATGGCAATTATATATCAGAAGGCCTTTTTCCTAAATGTTGCACCATCTAACACACATGACGTAGTCACAACTCTGAACCCTCAAAGCGCTTGTCCATTGTCTACTCTTTCTTTCGTGCCATGTCTGCTTTTTTTTTTGGGGGGGGGGGGGGCAAAGGTTTTTAAAATCATGTTTCATATGCACCAACTAGGTTTCTAAATGCCCTTTTATGTGAGCTACAGTTTCTTAAAAAGCTTGTTGTTTCTTCGTGTGGCATTCAACTTTAGCACTGCAAGCAGCTTAAAATCTGCAAAACTAATGACAACTGGAACCCCGCAGGGGCGTCTGCGTAAGCAGGCGTTTGGTGTGTTGCGACACCACGTACCCGAGCACATGAGGGTCGGACCCTCCCGCGTCTAACCGTGCGCGGCTTAGCCGTGTCCGGGGAAAAGGGGATCCTGGGAGTTGAGCCGAAGCCGGGTGTTTGGACCTTTATGGCCCCTCGGCAGAGGCAACACACTCCTTTGGCCTCTGCTTCACGTAGACGGCACCCCCGGACTGACCCACCCGGGGGAAATCGGTGGTCGCCTTTTCCTATCCCCCTCTCTGCCCTTTTTCTTTCCTATCTCCTTTCTTTACTGTCCTGTCTCCTATTCTCTTCTGTTACTTCCACGTTTTCATAGGCGGCTCGGGTTAACCTTGTGTATGTGCCCTCTCTTGGGTATCTTATATTGGGTTATAGCAGCAATGCACGGCTGGCGTCTGCAGCCTTACACCTTAAGTGCTGCAGCGTCCCCTAGTTGGGCTCCGTGGTGGGTGGCCGCCATTGCCGCCGAAATAAACCGAACTAATATGGGAACACCTGCATTTCCCCGTCTACTTGATCGTCACCCTCACAAGAGGGGGCGCACCGATGAAATATTAAACCTATTCAGACCGAAAGAAATTTTTCCCCGATACCAAGTTGTGCACAGTGAGAAAACTGAAAAACCAGCTCGAACCGTATCCCCTTTTCTTGTTGCGAAAGGCTTGACTGACGCCCTTGGCCCAGGTTACAAGGTCACCAAAATGGCGAGCGGGGACCTCCTGCTTGAGATCCGTGACAAAGCGCAGCACAATAAATTGAACAACCTTGTGGCATTTGGAGACATACCTGTTACCGTCTCACCTCATCGGTCTATGAACACAGCACGTGGAGTAGTGTCTGATGCAGATCTAATCGACTTGTCCGAAACCGAACTATTGGAAGGCTGGAAAGAACAAAACGTAACAAACGTACAGCGCATCATTATCAGAAGAGAAAATAAGGAAATTCCCACTAAACACCTGATCCTGACTTTTGCCACTTGCGATCTGCCAGAAACCATAGAAACCGGATACACAAAGTTAGCTGTCAGGCCATACATCCCCAATCCCAGAAGATGCTTCCAATGTCAAAGATTTGGCCACGGCTCGCAGAGCTGCCGTGGTAGACTAACATGTGCGAAATGTGGAACCCAAGGTCATTCCTCAGACAACTGTGAAGCGGCACCTCACTGTGTAAACTGTGATGGTGAGCATCCAGCTTACTCCCGGTCTTGTCCGAATTGGAAAAAAGAAAAAGAAATTATCACTCTCAAAGTTCGTGAGAACATCTCCTTCAAGGAAGCACGTAAAAGGTGCTTGCCATTCCACAGCACAACATATGCCGAGGCGACGCGTCAGGGGGCAACGTCGCACCGGCTTCCGCCACCTGCCCGGCCCGCGCGCAGCGAGCCGCCGGCTGTGGCAGCCGCCCCTATGGTGGGAGCAGCCAAGGCTGCCTTGCCATCACCGAACTTGGCCACACCAGTGGCCCCTGCTAGCTCTGGCAGCAGCCAGGATAGCACGGAGGCTAAGGAGGTACCGTCAACCTCCGCACTGGTGGGGACAAAGGCTTCGTCTTCCGAGGCGAAGCCAAACCGACGCACACATCGCTCGTTAGAGCGAGTGTCCAACGCCTCGCAAGAGGCAATGGACACAACTTCTCAGACGGCACATGGAGTGCCTAGGGAGCGGCGACTCTCCCAAGAACGCTCCAAAAAAGACAAGACACCAGTTACAGCGCCTGTAAAAGGCTCTGTAAAATAGGCTGTACACACCCCTTGAAACACACAGCACCTTTTATTTTCCTCCAACATGAATAAAATAATGCAGTGGAATGTTAGGGGATTAATCCACAACCTAGACGATATCCAAGAACTTCTCAGTAAATTTAATCCAAAGGTGCTGTGTGTTCAAGAAACACATCTAAACTCCAGAAACACCAACTTCCTACGTCAGAATATTGTTTTCCGAAAAGATCGCGAGGATTCTGCCGCATCATCTGGTGGTGTGGCCATCATACTCGACAGAAGTGTAGCCTGTCAGCAACTTCCACTTAATACGGCACTTGAGGCGGTAGCCGTTCGTGCTGTACTTCTGGGTAAACTCGTTACTATTTGCTCGCTCTACATACCCCCACATTATCCTTTACACAAACATGAATTTCAGTCACTAATAGATGAATTACCAGAACCTTACCTAGTTCTTGGCGATTTCAATGCACACAGCAGCTTGTGGGGCGACACGCGTATCGATGCGCGAGGACGCCTAATCGAACAATTTCTTTTCTCCTCTGGTGCGTGTCTCCTGAATAAGAAGGAACCCACCTACTACAATCTCGCAAACAAAACGTTTTCTTCCATTGATCTAAGTGTAGCTTCCCCGTCTATATTTGCTGAACTTAAATGGGAAGTTATAAAAAATCCTTACGGGAGTGACCACTTCCCGATACTGCTGAGATCACCACTACAAAACGAACCTCCACCACAGGCACCCCGCTGGAAGTTGGATATGGCAGATTGGGAGAAATTCCAAAGTCTTACAAGTAGTATCTCGTGGTCTGAAATATCTTCGCTGGGAATTGATGCTGCTGTCGAGTATTTTACATGTTTTATCATTGATGCCGCTTCTGAATGTATACCTGAAATAAGTGGTGAGACATGCAAACGCCGTCTCCCATGGTGGAACGAGGAATGTCGGAACGCTCGTAGGAAACAGAACAAAGCGTGGGGGTTGCTACGCGACTCCCCAACTGCGGAGAATCTTGTCAATTTTAAGAAGATAAAATCGCAGGGGAGAAGAACACGTCGACAGGCCAGGAGAGAGAGTTGGGAGAAGTTTTTATCAGGCATCAACTCGTATACAGACGAGGGCAGAGTCTGGAAGAAAGTTAATAAGATAAAAGGGCTACAAACTTATTCACTCCCGTTGGTAAACACACAAGGCGACAGTCTGGAAGACCAAGCTAACTGCCTGGGAGCACATTTTGAACATGTGGCAAGCTCATCCCATTATTCGCCAACATTTAAAAGACACAAGGCTACCATAGAAAAACAGAAAATAGAAAGAAAATGCACCAGAGACGAGGCATACAACCAGCCATTCTGCATCGCTGAGCTCTATGCGTCGCTTAGTTGTTGCAACAAGTCTGCCCCAGGCACTGATCGCATAGTTTATCAAATGCTAAAACACCTTCCCCATGAAACAAAGAAAACTCTCCTCTGCCTTTACAATGCTATATGGTCCTCCGGCAAGATCCCCGCCGCCTGGAAAGAGGCCATTGTCGTCCCTATACTGAAGCAGGGCAAGGACCCATCGTCTGTTTCGAGTTACCGGCCTATAGCACTAACAAGCTGTCTCTGCAAACTGTTCGAAAAATTGATAAACCGCCGACTAATACATTTCCTCGAATCAAACAAACTGCTTGACCCGTACCAATGCGGGTTTCGAGAGGGTCGATCCACCGCCGACCACTTGATACGTATTGAAACGCAAATTCGTGAAGCTTTTGTCCATAAGCAGTTCTTTCTGTCTGTATTCCTTGATATGGAAAAAGCCTACGACACCACGTGGCGGTTTGGAATACTAAGAGACCTCTCACACGTTGGTATACGTGGTAACATGTTAAATGTCATAGAAAGTCATTTATCTAATCGCACATTCCGTGTTCGTGTGGGAAATGCTGTATCAAGACCATTTGTGCAGGAAACTGGAGTGCCACAGGGCGGGGTGCTGAGTTGCACTCTCTTTATCGTAAAAATGAGTTCTTTGCGTCTGTATATCCCAAGAAACATGTTTTACTCTGCATACGTGGATGATGTACAGTTAGGTTTCGCCTCGTGCAATCTTGCAGTCTGTGAGCGGCAGATTCAGCTTGGTCTGAACAAAGTGTCTAAGTGGGCAGACGAGAATGGATTTAGCCTTAACCCACAAAAGACCACCTGCGTCCTGTTCTCCAGGAAGAGGGGTCTGCACCCCGATCCTGACATTGAGTTGCAGGGACAACGTGTGGCCGTAAAAACAGAACACAAATTTTTAGGTGTGATTCTAGATACGAAACTTACATTTGTGGCACACATACAGTATATAAGGAACAAGTGCATGAAAACAATGAATATTCTAAAAGTGTTGTCACGCACCGTTTGGGGTAGTGACACAAAGTGCCTTTTAAATCTGTATAAGAGCCTCATACTCACACGACTAGATTACGGCGCCATAGTGTACCATTCCGCTACGCCAAGCGCCCTAAAGATGCTGGATCCTGTACACCATCTAGGCATCCGCCTAGCCACTGGTGCCTTCAGGACAAGTCCTGTGTCAAGCTTGTACGTAGAAGCGGACGTGTGGTCGCTTGACATGCAACGTTCATACTTAAGCCTTACCTATTTCCTGAAAGTAAATTCGAACTCGGAACATCCGTCCTTCTCAATCATAAATGATATGACCAGTGCCACACTCTTTAATAACCGGCCGACAGTAAGAGAACCCTTCTCACTACGTATAAGAAAAATTAGCGCAGAAATGGATATCCCACTACTTGAAAATAATTTGATGGCCCCAGCAAATCCAGTGCCACCGTGGCAGTGGCAACTCATAGAGTGTGATACTTCGTTTGTAGAGGTCACAAAAGACGCTCCAGAGGTACATATCCAGATGCATTTTCTAGAAATCCAGTTCAAGTACTCGTCCTGCACTCAGTTTTACACTGACGCTTCCAAGTCACATGCAGGAGTTTCTTATGCAGTAGTCGGCCCATCGTTCTCCGAGTCCGATGTACTGCACCCGGAAACAAGCATTTTTACGGCTGAAGCCTATGCACTTTTATCAGCCGTGAAGAATATAGGCAAGTCAAAACTCAAACGATCAATAATATTTACAGACTCCCTAAGCGTTGTGAAAGCTATCATGACTCTACATAGACACAAAAACCCTGTACTCATTGAACTGTATTCTGCTCTGTGCAAAGCATACATGTCTAACCAGCATATTATTTTGTGCTGGGTGCCTGGCCATAGAGGCATCGAGGGCAATGTCCTGGCTGATCAAATGGCCTCATCAACTACATCGCGAGCCCTTAACCCTACCGCTTCTATCCCTGCCGCAGACCTCAAGCCCTACTTGAGAAAGAAACTTCGAAGCCATTGGCAGCGCTTGTGGGATGCCGAAACCAACAATAAGCTCCACTTAGTTAAGCCACAGATAGGTCCCTGGCATCCCGTTACGAAAATACGAAGAACTAATGTCCTATTCTCTCGTTTGAGAATAGGACATACATACGGCACCCACAATTTTCTTTTAACTGGAAATGACCCACCAACCTGTGGTAGATGTGGAGAGAGGCTTACCGTGCTTCACGCCCTCGTGGAGTGCAGAGAAGCCGAAACAGAGAGAAAAAGGCACTTTCCTCTAGCGTACCGGTACTGTCTCCCTCTCCATCCCGCTATGTTTCTGGGTGACAAACCCCTCTTTAACACCAAAGCTGTCCTGGGCTTTCTTAGCGATGTTATATTGCATGTTATTTGCCGAATAGTTTCATAGCGCATCCTCTCTCCAAAGGATGCCGCTGCGATAGTAGTTTTGCACGAGTCTCCAGGCCCTTGCATTTCAAAGGGCCTGCCAAGGCAGTAGTGCTGTTTGAAAAGACTTATCAGTGATAAATTCTCATTTATCATGATTATCTTGCAAATTGTTCTTTCGTCTCATAGTGCACCTCATTAGCCATTGCCATAATTTTATTACATATACATTTTACGCATTTTACAGCGATTGTTTTTAGGCCCTTTTACAGCCACGACACATCTACCTTTCGCAATTCATTGCTCCATTGTCAACTCATGAACACTGGCCTGGCGCTCTTTGGCCATATCTGGCCCTTGCGCCATTAAACACCATACATCATCATAATGACAACTGGAAAGTTTGTGTGGTAACATGATGAAACGGCACACACATTTCTAATAAACTTTAGTTTATAGTCACTGCATTATCTGTTTCTTCTTTAGTGTTCGTCTTCAGTACTGTTTCATCATGTTAATTACCACACCAAACCATCAGCTGTTCCTACTTATGTATACATTCTAAACTGTTTACAGTGTAGAAGTTATGTGTGAGAATCCTGCTACCAGTTGCTTGAAGGAAGTGCAGTAGGTGTTTGCAATTAACATACACTTTGTGGTAGTGATAAAACATTTTGAAATTAACTTTGCTGTGGATACGGTGAGCTAGATGGCAGATTGTGCAATGCTGCATGTGCGAGCGAGTGTTAGTGTGAGTCAGTGTTTTATTAGTATACAAAGACGATGTTAGCCTTGCAAAAGGTGTCGGCATGGTTGTGCCTGCTTGTCTGATATGTTGTTTCTGTGCAACAGTCTCCAAAGCTCACAACATTATCTGTTTCTTCTTTTGTGTTCATCTTCAGTGCTGTTTCATCATGTTAATTACCACACCAAACCATCAGCTGTTCTTATTTATGCATACATTCTAAACTGTTTACAGTGTAGCAGTTATGTGTGAGAATCCTGCTACTAGTTGCTTGAAGGACATGCAGTAGGTGCTTGCAATTAACATACACTTTGTGGTAGTGATTGTAACTAGACCTAAGAAGTGTAAGCCCAAGTGGCCATTGCATTCACTCTAACCAAATCATCATTATCTCCCATGCCAATGCACACTGGAAAATTCTCATGGTTCTGGTGTCTGTTTTCGTAACCATGAGACAGCAGCATTTTGGAACCAGTAAAGTAGAAATGCATAAGCCAGGCTAGTTGACGACACTTCATGGCAATGCACGCTACTAGCAGCACTTATAAACACAAGATATGTAATTGGAAGATATAGGGACAGGTGAAGTAAGTTGCAGACTCACAATTGTTTATTTTTGTACACCATTTCCTTTTCTGGCTAAACCTTGAAGATGTCATTTTTATTCATATACATGTCCAGTCTCTCTGTTTTGGCACATGCATTACTTATTTCTTCAGCAGAGCGACCGATGGCATGCTTATACATTAATCACTTCAATGCATTTTATTTGCATCACCAAGCTTTGATACGTAGGTACACATCACACAATGTGAGGTTTACGAGAAAAAAAGGATGTTCCACATCTGCCGTCAAGGCCCTGAGGTGCGCTGGCTAACACTCCCAGCTTTAGTTCCAGTAGATAAAACCTTAGTACCCCAGAAAGCGGATGGGAAAACGGTGCTGCGGTAGCTGAAATGCTAAGAGCATTGCACGCGTAATGTGAAGACGTGGCTTCGTGCCTCACCTGCGGCCAGTAGTTTTTATTGCGATAGCAATTATATGGACACTCAAAAGCAGATTTCTGCCGTCGGCGTCGCCGTCGCCGTCGCTGTCGCCGTGAGGTTCCGTATGACGTCATTTGGAGATGAAATCGTCGCCGCGCGCCGCCGAACGCTGTATGTGCGAGTGAAAGGGCGCGAGGGACGCGCGCTTTCACAGGGAGTGAACGCACGGCGGAGAACAAACGCGCGTTCTGCGCCGTGCTCGCTTAAGGGCTGCAGAAGTAGGCGTCTCTTTTCTCCTTTACAATGACCATATATGTAGAGCAAACGCGCCTTCTTCAGACGCGCGAGAGTCCGTGGGGGAGGGGGAGGGAAGGGAGCCGACGTTTAGCTGCGGCACCAAGTGGCTATTTATATCAGAGGCTCCAGCAACAGTCACCAACGCCGCACGCATTTTGAGCTAACGCGGGCAAAACGCCGATGGCGTCGACAACAGTTCTGCGTGTTGTTGCTACCAAAGCCGCTCACCTTACTTCGTATGACATTGCTCTGTTGCTATCGCATTCATTGCTTCGCCCTTAGGGCGAAACTGTGACATTTTTTTCATCCACTTTCATTTCCATTAATTTATCACTTCCTGCTTCAATTAATACGTACATGTAATTTACCCTATGCTGTCCTTAGTGTACTTGTTTGTTACCATATAAACATCCTATTTTCAATTATTTAATATAGGTAGCACGTGATCTTTATATTGTTTAACGAATGAGTATTTCCAGCTGGCCTTAGGCCCTTCTTTTTATGTTCGAGTTATTCATGATGCGATGAGGCTTTCAGCAGGTAAAACACTAATGATAAAAATCTTATTCTGGCAAATAAACTTTCCAGAAAGTGATTTTCCATGAAAGCTCAAACTGGCAGGGAGCATATGCATGGGGTATAAAAGAAAATGGAGACAGCTACCATAGCACCACAGGCACATGCCATATCCCGTACTGAATGTGGTGGTGCAGTGCAAGTTCCAAGTCGTAATTCTGTCATGCAATAAAAAAACTTGTTTAAAAATCTTGCCCTGCTGTAAATAACTAATGCTCCATTAAGAAAAAATGCAGTGTTGCAACGCATATCTGCAGCCACTTGAAGAGCTAGAGGCAAAATTTGTAATATGGGCCCACTAATACAGGAGAGACACGAAGTTGCATTGATGTAACATTGCAGGAGCATAAAATAAAGCCAACGAACAACCACATAGGGGTCAGTTATCAACAGTGCAGCCACATGTTCGTTTAGGGAATCATCCATCACAGCAATACGCAACTTCACCCCGCAGAAAATTACAGACATGTACCACACCAGATTTGATGAAATGCGCAGCAGTTATCCTTCCATTTCATTGAATGAAAAAGACGTTCTTAAGTGCATAAATGGTTGTGCTTTTTATTTTGAAGCTAGTAGTGTGTTGTCGTTTTTATGTTTGTTGTATATCTCACTATACACAGCATCTATAAAAACCTCAATTGCGAGTCAGCGCTTCTCCTTGCTTCTTTATCAGTCTTCTTTGTTTGCATGCTCGTTTCTATAATAAACAATGCTATCATGTCTCCAATACAGCCCCTCTATATAGGCAAAGGAAATGATGCCAAACTTCAAGCAGTCAATTACGCATACGCACAATTTTTGTTCTTTTATTGCTTCCACGTGCCCCCACAAGGAAGCTTGTCTTTTTGTAATTCTACTAACATAGTATATCATATATTATGTAACTAGACCTGAGAAGTATAAGCCAAAGTGGATAGTACATTCACTCTAACCAAATAGTCATTATCTACCATCCCAATGCACACAGGGCAGTTCTCATGGTTCTGGTATCTGTTTTCATAACCATTAACTCACCTCAGATAAGGCTCAACTGTAACGGCAATTTTACACTTTACATTATAGGTGTGCTAAAGGGGACTACCAAGTTAGGCTGTATTAGTAAATTCTGCACTGCAATAGCAAAAGGGCCACTGTTTACATAAGAGGCAGCTTGGCAAGTCCGAGAAGAAACAAAATTGGAAGATAAGTGGTAGTGCTGCGGTGAAGTTCTAGCACCAGGCTCACTGTGATGTCTTGAATTTTGACAAGACCTACTCGGGTCTACTTGTTTATTTGGTCAAGAATGACATCATTGTAAAGAAGCGAAAGAATAACCTTAGGAACTTTTAAGTACTTCCCCTGAATATGAATATCTTGAATATGAGGGAACACACTGAAATCTTTCATACTACCACATTGATGCACCAGTACGACATTAAAAAAGAAAAAAAACCATTTGGCCTTTATATTCTGCAGTAAAAGTCAACGTAAGTCAGTCTAAGATGACTTAGTATTGCTCTTTAGTGTCCCTATGCTATGGTGCGAGGCAGTGGTTATGCTGATGCTTCATTCATAAGGGACATCATGTCGAAGATGACATGTGCATGACTACTATAAGGACGTGCCATGCGGCATCACAGATACAGTAATCGTGCCATGTCTCATCTTCCACGGCACAGCTTGAGATAATGTAAAATTGAGTGTGGATTAATGTGGTGCTTCCATTGTGCTAGCCGCACACTAAACGGCTGCTCCAGTGACGATGTGCATGCTGCATGTATAGATGCAGATGTATATACTGTGTTCATGCTATCTTTCCACATGTGTGGAAGCAGCCAGGGCTGCTGCCGTTAAGATGAGAGGCTTAGATAGGCAAGGTGCTGAATGATGACCAACCTGCTCTATTGTGCAGTCACTGTCAGGCTTAGCCCAAATATGTTGCAATCTAGGCAGAACTACATCACTGCGCCTCACTGCAGCTCATTTTTCAAGCATTAGGCCTTGAAAGAGTGCTGCATTCACTCAAATGAATAGAGCTGTCAGCAAGGAATTTGTTGCCTGGAAGCTGATGGGCATCTCAGTAGTGCCACTGATGTGGTGGCACAGTGACCGTGCAAAAAAAATGAGATGGGCAGCAATATGCACGCCAAGGTGATCACAACAGAGAAGAATAAATAACGAAATAATGTCATATTTGTGCATTTTTGCACAAGAAAGAAGAGAAGGGGCCCAATGTGATCGACTGTTTTCAGCACACAGCAAGCTTGATGGCTTCTGTAGCCATATCACAAACCAATTCAAGGGCGGCTACATGACAAATATGCCACAGAGTTCACACGCCACAGAAATAATTTGCAGAGCCCTTTTACATTTGGCAGGGTTCACATCCATTGATCAGCACATCAATGATAGAATGCATGAGCGTTGCTCTTTGCTGCCCATGAGCACACAGGTGGCCATTTATTCTTTCATTGTTGTTAATGCAGCTATACCACCAGTTTTAATGATGTACATGAGATAGGAAAGGCATGCACAACTCTTGAAAGTGAGCTTCTGGAAATGTACTAATTAAGAAAACAGCTCCTGACATGCGAGCATGACATCTGTTTTGCTCACTGATAAATAATGCAGACATTTAGAATAACATTTGAACCTTGTTTAGGCGAGTGCAGACATTTAGAATAATGTATGAACCTTGTTAAGGTGAGATGTGGCTGCAGGGATCACGCACATGCAAAACATTAAGTTGTGATATATCCTTTGAATAACCTTAGAAAGCCCCAAAACCATTTTACAAATAATAATAATAATAATAATAATAATAATAATAATAATAAAGATTAAAAAACAACTGCAACTTTGTCGCCTGGAAAGTACATTTGTATCCTCCCCCCGCCTGAAAAAAAAAGTCTTTATAACTTTGTAATTGTTTATAACTTGACTGAGCTACCTACAATTTAAACTTAGGTTCAGTGTGTCGAAGACACTAGTGTGAATTTCACGAACTTTCCCACACTTATATCAGCCTTTTGAGCTACCTAACTCTTGTGTGCCAAAAATGCCATGTTGGGAATTGTGAAGATAAACTAAAATCTCCAAGTCTAACTCTTGTTCTGTCACTTCTTTTGTTTCTATCCTCCTGAATTTTATGCTGGTTTCGTTTCTAAAACAAAGCAGCTCTATTTAAAACATGCCAATTACAGAAATTAATTCCCGTCAGTTTTGAGAACATATTAAGCTAGCACAAACAGGGCACTTATCACTGGAACGCAGAACCTGGCAAGTTAGGAAAGTGAATTTAATAGTGTGTTTTAGAAGGAGCATCCCCAAAAACAAACTCCTTTGTACGCCTTTTGGGTTCTATTGTACATTAAGGTGATAGACTACCCTAACTGAGTCCCCTGTTTTTATAACTCCCTGGTCTCCATCACTGTACAGAACTTGAAAGTTCTCATGTAACTTTCCTTTAATATCTCACCATATTGGGTGTAATGCCATTTCTAGAGTAGTTAGTGTTCTCAATGTTCCATTTAGTGGAAAATTTGAACTTATTTATCGAGTTTTCAAGAACTGCACTGGGACACCACTGTATAGCCCCATTTGCTATCTGTGCATCGTGTTTCCTATCTGCACTCGGCCACTGTGATGTTTATACAAAACTTTTAAGGAGGGAAATAGCACTTCTATTGCAGCGTGTATTATGCATGGTCATTGTGTGGGGAATTGCACTTCTATTGGTATATTTCAAACTGGTTGCATGCTTCATTTATTAGGCTAAAGTTGCAAGGGCCACTGCACTACTATTACATTATGCCAAAACTATGCATAATGTCTGTAATTGTACAAAATTTAAGTGCTATAGAAATGGAGGAAATGTGTCTGTATGGTTTCTTGCAACCAATCTTTGGCTGGGGTCTTGTTTATATAATGGTGGATGAGAAATGGGGGTTTGTTGCTCTGTTATCCTGGCACTAATTGTGGATTGCTGCTACTCTACCCTAGCTTCACCATGCCCTGCAAGGGCACCAGCAGGAGAAAGCGCCACCGGCACATCCCCTTTGGAGACACCACAAAGGGAAAGTTCCGAGGAGATGATGTGTGAGTCTCTTTACATTTTTACATGGCCCATAAAAGTCTAGTAACTTCGAGGTTGCTTTCATTCTGCAGTTCATTCTTGACACCTAAACGTATGACAGAAATGTTATCTGTATCATTCTGCAACAAAAAGCTCTAGGCTTTGAAATTGCTACGTTATTTGAAATGTCCCTCTGGCATCATTTAGTTTATGAAGAGAACGTGTTCAATTGCTATCATAAGTGGCACAGATATGGTGCAATGTTTCTACTTGCAGATGTTTTCCAATCCTGAAATGCTTAATCAAAAATGATGACGCAAAGATATACAAGGTCTGTCTCAAAAGTTCTTGCCATATGTTTTAAAGAAATAATTTCGCTAACTTTCAGACATATTGTGGTCTCCTTCAAAGTACTCCCGATTAGACACAATACATTGGTTCCACCTCCTTCTATTGCTGGAAGCACCCTTGCACTTAAGCAGCAATGTTCTTTCCTTTTGAATTGTAGTCCCAGCCCCGAAACCCCTGAGCGCCAATTTGCATACGGGGAACAGAATAAGTCGCATGGTGCCACATCTAGCAAGCAGGGAAAGTTTTCCAGCAGTTTGCACACTAGGCAGTGGACACAGCCACATGCAAATGTAGCTCATTTGCTATGCGCACAGCAGGACTGGATTGCAGACTCGCACTCGTGTGCTCTATCTAGTCTGGCCATGCTACATGGTGCGGACTGGCTGTCCTGCAGTGATAGTACAGAAATCCAAACTACATTTTGAAGCTTTATCAAAACCTCATTACGAAGCAATGTCTGCCAAGGTGTCTAGCCAGGAGGGGCTGGAAGCAGTGTTTGCAGAGCCTAAGCGCATGCATCTACTCTAGATGCGAATTGCCATTTCATGTGAGGTGTGGCCGGTGTAGTGTACATTTAGTGTGGGCAAAAGTTCTGTGTCTTTCGAGGCTAGTTTAGTGTTCAAAACTGACCGAAATTAGCGAGATCGGACTGCGACACTCGTAAGCAGTGTGGCTTGACTTTCCTTTGTACGAATGTGGGTGCAGCTGAGCTAAGCAGATAATAGTCTGCTTCTTCTGGAAGTACAGATTTTCGTGTATTTCAGCCTGTTATTTAAACTGTGTCAATAAATATACACAGTAGCAGCCGGGAAGTTCACTGAACCAAGCACCATTTTTTTTATTCATGTCGGATCGGCCAATGGCAGCGCTGTCTGGGAATGTTCCGACTGACGTCAAGGGGCAGCCGCCAGCAGCCCCAAGGGGTTGAGGAGAAGGCCTCTGTTGAAAAAAGGGCTTGAGAAAAAAGTGACTCCACACTCCACTTGCAAGCTGCACGTGCTGCTCACAAGTGCAAAATTCGGCTGAGATACAGTAGTACAGTGTAGACCGCTTATAACGTAAGCCACCGGAGTCTCGAATATCTGCACTATAAGCGGTACCACACTATAACCAAAATAACGATTTTCAAGCCCTGCACGTATGCAAACATGTAGACCAAGCATGTATACACGCTTTGTACTATCGCGCGCACATCGCGATTACGTTTTCGCCAGTGAGCTGGCACAAACATAATCGCGATGTAGCCGGTGCTCTTCAAGTTCGACAGCTTTGCACCGAGTCAAATCGAAACAACTGTTTGCCGCAACCGCTGCGAAAAAAAACCGTGACCGCTATCAATGCGATTATGAACGGCGACTTTGTGGTGCTGCATGAAGGCACGCGCCCGACGCATGCACCGAGTCGTCCAGTCGCAGCAACAACTGGCCGTCGAAACCGCGCTCGCTATCTATGCGATCATCGATGGTGACTACACAGTTTTCGAGGCACGCGCCCGACGTGCGTACCGAGTAAAAACGAAACTACTGTTCGCCGCTACCGCTGCGGAGAAAACCGTGGCCGCTACCGACACGATCGTCGATGACGACTACGCAGTTACGAAAGCCCACGGCCAACACGGTGTTATGCGCAGCCGTAAAAGCAAGAATACAGGATTTAAAGACACAAATAGGTCCGAATTAACCGATGTGTGACCAAATAAGTCCGAATTAACGACAGTTTGATTGCATTGAATAATGCACACGCCAGTCGAGAGCACGCTTCTTGTTGAGAAGCGTGCTCGCTGCAGCCCTTGTCGGCGAGATTTTCCCGCGGAAGCCGCATTATAACCGGTATTTCGTCTCATGCGGCTGCACTGTAAGCGGTATGCATATACATGGAGTGCTATGGGAAAATTAACATGAGTCTGAAAAGACCGTACTATATCCAGTCCTGCACTATAAACAGTTACGTTATAAGTGGTCTATACTGTATATGTTAACTGCAGAATGTGTTTTTCACCAAGCCCAAGGTGTGGTGAAGGAAAATCTTCACTTTGAATTTTGATTGATTCAATTACTTCTGGAAGAAGTTGACCATTGTCTAGCCACACTGCTTATTGATGTATCTGTCGCGTCTTGCTAATTCCGATTAATTGTGAACACTCTACTTTCAAAAGTACATGTACACTTGCTAGCTCATTCTCACTCCTGGCCGCTTCTGGTTAGATGGCTAGATTGATTTCGCTTCTTAATGAACTATAGACAGTGCTTATAAATGCGCAATTTGGATGTGGCTACTACAGTAGGACCCCGCTGTTACGTTCCCGGGTGCTGCGTTTTCCCGGCTGTTACGTCGTTTTCGGCCGGTCCCGGCACAGCTCCCATAGAACCCAATGCATTGGTAACCCCGCTGTTACGTCGCAACGTCCCGTGAAAAACGTAACAGCGGGGTTCTACTGTATATCTGTTGGTCAGGTTGTTGCAGTTCAAAGCCTATCCGGATTACTTAGCACGGCCAGAATTGAGCGCAGGCACGCGCTCCAGCCCTGTCGTGCAGGGTAGCAAAAGGAATACATTTGTGTGTAGCTGTGTCTGTTATGGAACATTGGTACCGCAGTCGTCGTGATGAGCCCACTCGCTGAGCTCATTGTAGCTCGCTGAGGTGCTCCAAGTGGTTTCCTGGCAACGTGACTCCAGGTGCGTAGCAAGCCTGCCCGAATGCCAATATCCGACTGGAACACATAATCTGCTTTCGAAGTTGAACACCTTTGAAGTGTGTCACCATTATGGTCGGAGCTCATTACAAGTAACATAAAGGCGACGTTTCATTCAACTGTCAGAAATTGTACCATTGTCATATAAATAAGTGAGAAAGTTGCATCTAGCAGACCAGCACAGCAAAGGGATGGGACACTGGGCCTCTTCGATTATCAGTCCCTGGCAGTCCCAGACTGCTTGGGACTGCTGTGCCGCATTCGATTTTGCTCGGACAGCTTCCGAAGCTCCGCCCACTAGTCAGAGTTGTCGGAACCTTGTAAATTTTTTCACGGACCGGAAGTTCCGGACTGTCCGCAAACTGTTGGAACTGTCATCAGATGTTTGGTCGGGCAAGCGCAAGTAGCTAGCAGACGACGGATGTCTTAAAAAAGATGCGCGCGGTGTTAGATGACGTGTGCGTCTGTGTACTTTGCACGCTCCAGGCAGCAACTACTGTGCATTGAGTTATTGCTTCTGTTACATCAGTGCTTTGTGTGCCATTATGCAAGTTTTTCACGAGCCGTCTAATTGCTGTAGTTTTAGTTTTCGTGTTTTTTAAAAGAAGCGCAGCAATCAGGCGCACATGCTTGCTTTTCGTAATGTGTTTCGTGAAATCTGTAATGCTCGTTGCTGTAAGCAAGTAAATTTTTCTTTTCAGGTAAATGAAATAGCGTGTGAAGAATCTTGTATTGCATGTGGCTATTACACGCCGGTAGCTGGGGTGGGATACAATAGGAGCTTAGGGGATTGCTGTTAGCATATATGCTGATCCCTTCTGTTACCAAGTTCGAGTGTTTGATTTTTGACGTGTACACGTGCTCTCTCCTAGACACGCGTCGGGCCTTTAATTAGCAGATGGTCTCGCGAGCTTTGAGGATGTCGGCGGGTGCTTTCTGCATAAAGACTGACATGGCACGATCACGATATTGCTTATGTCTGTGTGGGAATTCCGCTTAAGTTTCTCAGGCTCACTAGCTAGCGCGACATAAAGTTCTATGCGCTCAGGCTACGATTCCACTGTGCAAGCTTTATGGTTGTGTTGGCGACGTGGCCTCTGAGACTGCACCATTTCTGAAGCCATGCTTATGAAAACGCTGGGTAGGGGGCTGTCTACGAGTAGCAAATAGCAGACGGCAGCCAGGAGAGACTTCCGGTTGCGCTGCTTGGGTCACGTGACTGTGACGTGCTCTTTTGTTGGGGCTAGTCAGACCGGAAGCCGTGGGCGGTATTCGAAGAGGCCCACTGAACTCCACCATAAGTTGAGAATAGCCTCGGAGCTTGGTGCATTGTAGGTGACAAAATCGGAAGTAGTCGAACTATGTGAACATCCAAAATAAAATTAAAGCTTCCCACCACGGTGATGTTTTATAGGACGAACGTTGTGGGTATGCCCGCCCCACTCTGCCGTAGCCTTCACAGTGCAAGTCATAGAAGGACCAGGAGCCTCGTGAACGGGATCAAGGCGCTCTTCGATTGCCAATAACTCTGCTTCTGTTGAATGCATTGTACTTTTTATGGGAAAGTATTTCTGAAATAGTCACTTTAACTTCAAATGCATTTCTTGACTATGATAAAATGTGGTTCAGAGCCCTTAAGCTGCCATTACTATATGCAACAAGCAAGGAATTTTAGCATAAATGAAGAAAACCTGACATTTGTAAACATGCAGCAGTTTGGCTCGGACAGAATCCTATGATGCATTCAGCCGCACACTTAGTCTTGTGTAGACATTTTGCTAGTATGTTTACCTGTGTTTTAATTCATCAGCTGGCTCGGTACGCTGCATTGTTGCTTTACTATTTCTTGATATATCATCTACATCTTATTCCTTCAAGCCTTCAGTTTATAAGAATGGAATTTTTGAATGTAGGTCAAGTGCATAGAACTGGTTGTTTCTAAACACTTCGATAATGTAACTTGTTGTCAGGCTATTTTCCACATAAATTGTGGAAAACAGCAACTACTTTACTATGAGCATGAAAAGTATAAACTAAGCAATTTCATTACTAGTCCTACTTATTTTCATGACATCTTTAAAGCAGATTTACGCAAATCAGGGTTCGCACACTTTCTTGAAATTGAAACATGTCTTCAAGACCCTTGAAAACATTTGGAATTTCTTGAGTGGGTACAATCTAAAATCGATTTTGTGATCCGCTTTATATGGCGGATCAGTGTGGACCCGGCAAACTTTCCACATTAAGAACAATGGTATAAAAAGCTTAAGCCACGGTGAGTGCCCAGGCAGATCCATTTCGCACGACTGCTGGTTTGGCTTCCAGTGGCCCGCTGTATGGCCTCCAAGATTGGGAGCGCGCACTATCCTCGTTGGCAAAGGCCATGTCTGCACTTCCTTGGCTGATAAAACGCTCCAGGGGACTGCACTTTTTCCGTTTTCTTTCTCTTTTATTTTTTTTCTCTGTCAGCACTATTGTAATAACCACTTATTGCAGGTCATAGAGGTTCTCGCCATATTAATATATGTGGCGAGTTCCTTTTTCTTTATCACCGCGTGGCAGCACGCAGTTCAAATTAATGGAGAAGCTGATGCGCATGCACAGTATTGAGTTGGTTTACCCATAGACGCCTACACTGCGTGGCCGGACCGTGACAGTCAGTTCAATTATCCAAAGGTTCGAATAAATGAGGTACGAATTAACAAGCATTTACTGTATAACTTTTTGTGTTTATAGTGCAATGAGGCTATTTAAAGTGTTTTGGAAGTGTTATAATAGGAAAATGATACACGGGATGCTGCTCTGCACACTGAAAAAAGCTTTGACGCGGCCTTGAAAGCATTTGAATACCTATGAATTTCTGCCACCGAGACCTGTACAAATCCTGATATTTTACATTCACCAGAGTGCTCTGAAACAACCAATCAAATGTGCCCTAAATGTACCGCTTCTGCTATGAAGTAAATATTTTTGTGTTTCAGCGGTGCTGCTGCGGGTGCTGCGGGTGCAGCTGGAGGTGCGGCAGCAGAACAGGGACGTCTTGCATGAGCTCCAGCAGCTGAGGCATGAGGTACGGGTCGTGTCCGAGAGGCTGGATGAAATTGAGCCTCTCGACAGGACCCGTGCAGTGTCTCAGCCTGCCCTGTCGACGGTGCCTCCAGTTCTTCCTCGGCTACCTGCCAACAATATTGAAGAATTGGAGGCAGCAGAGGCAGCCGTGCAGGATGAGGCTGTGGCTGCCACCTTGGTTTGTACTGCCCTTTTATTTTTAATTATAAGGCTATGTAACATGTGGAAGTTCTGTGCATGTTTCATGAAACATGCTGTGGGTTTTATGTGAAGGAACTTTGCATCGCACACACAAAAGAGTTCATGGAAATAATTTGTTCCCTGCTGTATAGGTTCTAATGATATATTTCGACTGGACCTTAGTTTCTTTAACATGCATCTTAATCTAAGCATACACTAGTGTTCTTGCAATGAGGCCTCATCGAAATGTGACCATGAATGCCAGAATCAAATCTGTGACCTCGAGCTCAGCACCGCAACGCCATAGCCACTGAGCTAGCATAGTGACTTGCTGAATCGTCGATTTCCAACAGCTCTCCGTAGAGATACATTCATGAAGCAAGAGTAAGTCGTTAAGGTAATAAAAATCCATTGCTGATACAAAGTGCAAACTGGCAGCTCTCTGTAGAAGGACACAATGCAGAGCACTTGTGCGTAAATTCTTTTTGTTGGACAAGTTGTAGATACATCGTGAATGATAAATAGCAGTGCAAACAAGTGGGACACAGTACAGGAAAAGGGGTGCAATGATCTTCTGTATATACTGTATTTACCTCATTTTAATCTAGTTTTATTTACCATGAATAAGAGGCCTATCATGTGGCTTTCTATTAGTGTATGAGGTTCATGGTATTGTTATTGAAATGCAGTCCACATTTTTCTGTTATTTTTTTAACTTACAATATGCTGATAAGCCTTCATTTGTAGTGAGCAGGAAAGTGGCGCACAGCCTTTGTTTTTGATGAGTTGGCTTGGTAAGTCTATCGACAGAATGATAACGGGCGCCAGGCAGCCATGATGTAGGCGTGTACTTAGGGGAAAAACGCTGTACAAATGTAAGAAGGTCTGTATGACAATGCAAACTTATTTTACCAACTTGATATTTTCAAAAGTGGTTGAAAAGGCCAAAATGTGAGCAGGTAACTGCAGTTCCCCTCATCATGTAAAAGCAGAATGATGGGCTGCTGTCACAGTTTGCGAAGCTGCAGGTGTAAACACTGCTGAGGGCTAGCTTTTGGTTACCACAAAACTAGGTCTTTAAAAACTGGTTGTCAGTCCCTTTAACACAAAATGTGAAGGTCTGAAAATATCGTGTCGGTATGCCTTTAAGCTGTTTTGTGCCACACGTGTGTAGATCCGACTTTTCTGCAGTCTAATGTCACATCTCTTAATTATGCATTGGCAATTTGCATACAAGTAGAATTGGTGCACTTACATTAATGTTAATGATGGTGAAAGCTTGGAGAGGTAGTTACTATGAAACACAGTTACAGTGCTAAGGGTTACGAAACACAAACATGAAATGCACAGAACAGACAAGATCTGATGCACTTCGTGTTTGTGTTTCTTCCACAACACCGTTCCAGGTGTTGTGGAGCACATTTACAATTAAAGAGCATTGCGTCACAAACCTCTTGCAGCAAAAAAAGTCTTGCTTTGCACTTGGCTAAAAATTCACTTCTCTTGGCAATAAATTATATTCTAGTAGTATTGGGTAGATTTTTCAACTTGAAAACGTTGTCACGTACCATGCTCATTACCACATTTTTGTCTTTTGCAGCGCAAGCACCTCCTGCAAATAGGAGGGAAGTCGCTGCGCGAGGTGGCATCGAATGCCATGAAGGCTGTAATGGCACACCCCGTCCAAGTGCTTTACAGCCTTCATTGCAGGAAGGGGAAGAGGGCTTTCGTAAATCTGAAGTTATGCCGGATAGTCACAGGTAAGGCCTCCTTAGTCATCCTTTTGCATTTGCAAGTATTGTGTATACAGCTGAACTCCTCTACAGCGAAATGGCTTGCCAAAATCCTGTCTCTCATATAAATTGTTAACTTCTATAACGAAGAAATTTAGGTGTCCCTGTTGGCTGATTTCATTTTTTACTATGAAAGCCACATACTCGACCACCACTGCCCTTGAAGGCGTTGCGAAGGTGTGCTCTGCACTAGCGCCAATGGCAGTGTAGGTGAATTGCTTGACGAGCATGCCGATGAATTGCATCACACCAGGCAGCTTACACGTTTAGCATCAGCGGGTGAGATAGTTGATGAATATGTCTCGGTTGGTAAAGACATGGTGTGATCATCACTGATGATGTTAACGCTATGTTAGGGTGGAAAAACAGGAATGTCAACGAAGGCAACAGGGATGAAGATCCTGTAAATGGATCAAGAATTTTCATGGCGGAGAAGGCGATAGCAGTATTTGATTCCCCACAGCATTACTTTGCGTATTCTACATTTCGTTGCTGAGCATGCTGTGAACCTCGATTCAATATGGTTGGCTGCGGTTGCATATTCTGTCAGATGAACTGTATGTAAAGACTATGTTAAGGTTTTCTTTTGTTGAATGTGTTTGCCTGCTCTATTGTGCGTGCATGTTGAATGTACTAATTGTGGTCTTTGTATGTTTGTGTGCAGATGTCATCTGTGCAAAAGGGGGGGGGGCCGACCTGACAGAAGCTCAGGGCTTCATTAAGAGGTGGTTGCCAGGGTCTGTGGACAGGGGTGGTGGCAGGAAGAGGCGTTTTGCAGAAACGTTAGCAGCAGAGCAGCCCGATGATCCCTCCCTTCGGGGCAGGGATCATTGCCTGCCCACTGCTGCCCTCTCCCTGCCCCACCCTTGGCCTCAGGGCCCTGGCCAGTCCACCGTTGGCCCCTCCTGTCCGGCTGCCCATGCTCCTTCCCCTGCTGCAGCCCCTCCTCCTGCCGCTCCTCCTGCCCCTGCTCCTGCCGCTCCTCCTGCCCCTGCTCCTGCCGCTCCTCCTGCCCTTGCTCCCCCTGCCCCTCTATGCATGGATTGAGGCATTGCCTAAAATAGGCCAAATAAATTATATTTTCGTTTATGCTTTGTGTGTTTCCTTCCTGCACTTTTTTACATCACGTTTTCTTAGCTACTAATTTTATAGGCAGTAAGCCAGCATACAAGCAACAAAATGGCTGAGTACAGGCTATGCTTGCAACACACTGGATAGAAAATGGCTGGGCACTGGATATGCTGGAAACGCGTTGGATAGAAAATGGCTGAGCACTGAATATGCTGGAAACGCGTTGGATAGAAAATGGCGGAGCACTGGATGTGCTGGAAACGCGTTGGATACAGAATGGTTGAGCACTGGGATATGATGGAAACGCGTTGGATAGAAAACGGCTGAGCACTGGATATGCTGGAAACGCGTTGGATAGAAAATGGCTGAGCACTGGATATGCTGGAAACGCGTTGGATACAGAATGGTTGAGCACTGGATTCTTGAAATACAAAATGGCTGAACACTGGCTATATGGTCGAACTACATTGGATTCTACAATGGCAAACTGTTAGGCCAATCTTGGCTCGAACAGTGGGTGAACCTTGGATCGGGTTGCACTTTGCCATGATGCCAGGATTGGGCCAATGTTCGTACCAATTTCTGCGAGCATTGGACCATGCTTGGCCCAGTGCTGTTGTGCTGCCTGGGAGACGTGTGTGTAGACGGTGTTCGCGCACCTGCCCTCATAGACACTGGAGCCGCCGTATCCGTTATGTACGCCAAACTTAGCCGTGTCCTATGAAAAGTGACGACGCAACTTTCGGGGCTATCCCTTCGTACGGTTAGCGCCCAAAGTATTCACCCAACAGCAGTATGCACAGCTCGCGTAATCATTCGGGACGTCATGTATGCCGTCCAATTCATCATCATTCCTGCATGCTCGCACGATATCATCCTGGGATGGGATTTTCTCTCCCGCCACAACGCCGTCATTCATTGCACACCCGCCGAAATAGAACTCTCGCCGTTCTCAGAGATGACGCCGGCAGACAGACCATCACTTTCGAACAAGGTACTCGTCAAAGACGATACCCAAGTGCCTCCTAACGCGTCAGCGGCTGTGTCAGTGTGCTGCGACGGTCTCTGCGACACCATTACACTCCCATCTGACCGCGTTCGCACTAAGAAAGGATTGTTGGTGCCCTTTGCGACAGTGCAAATCACTCACGGTGACAGCGCTACTTTTGTTAGCAATCCATCCCCATATACTATCACATTGCTGCGAGGGGAATGTCTCGTCAGAGTGGAACCCCTCGAAGACGCACAAGTTGTGGACACGCCCGATGACACGCACTGGCCCAGCTCCTGTACGCTCAGTGCTGTTTCGAAGTCTGATTCGTCTCCCGAAGATGCATTTGGCCCCTCCATCGATGAAAACCTTACGCCAGTCCAGCGTTCGCATCTTCTATGCCTGTTGGAAGAATTTCTCCCATCTTTCGATGTCACGCAGACTTCCCTGGGCCGCACGTCCACTCTCACCCATGGCATCGACACTGGCTCCCAACCGCCACTGCGGCAACGTCCATATCGCGTATCTCCTGCCGAGCGTCGTGTAATTAACGAGCAAGTCGACGACATGCTTCGACGGGATGTTATTCGACCATCAAACAGTCCCTGGGCGTCTCCGGTCGTTCTTGTTGCGAAGGACGGTTCCGTACGGTTCTGTGTGGACTACCGACGGCTCAACAAAATAACCCGCAAGGACGTCTATCCGCTGCCACGAATAGACGACGCGATTGACAGCCTCCAAGGAGCTGAATTCTTTTCATCGCTCGATTTGCGCTCAGGGTACTGGCAAGCCCCTATCGCTGAGGACGCTCGACCGAGACAGCCTTCGTCACGCCCGACGGCTTGTACGAATTCAACGTCATGCCGTTCGGACTGTGTAATGCGCCCGCAACCTTCGAGCGCATGATGGATACCGTCTTGCGCAACCTGAAATGGCACACGTGCTTGTGCTACCTCTAGTGGGTCGTTCGGCTCTAGAGCACCGCTCGTGCTGAGAGTCCGTGCTGCGCTTTTTGGACTGTCGCCCTTGCGCTGCTTCAAGTGCCGTCCAATACACATCCTTATAATAATAATTTCTGGGGTTTTACATCTAGAAATCACAATATGGCTATGAGAGACGCCGTATTGGAGGGCTCCGGTAATTTAGACCGCCTGGTGTTTTATGCAGTTCGCCTCCATCGAAAATGTAAGCCGCCGTGGCCGGGAATCGAACCCGCGTGCTCGAGCTTAGCAGTTCAACATTTACCAAAGCCACTAAGCTACCACGGCGTACGGTAAATATTTTCTTTCCGCCGAGAAGTTGTCCCCGCGAAATGTAGATGACGTTGCTGTGCCTCCACATGTGGAAGGGATGACGAGCGAGGATAAAGTTGACATCAACAAGGGACTGAGACAGGGTTGCCCTTTTCCCCGCTGCTGTTTATGATGTACGTGGTAAGGATGGAAAGAGCGCTAGAAGGAATCAATATCTGGTTTAACCTCTCATACAAACAAGCCGGCACAATAGTTAAGTAGCAGTTTCCAGGTTTATTTTATGCGGACCACATTGTGTTGCTAACAAGCAAAGTGATATGCATCTGGCTGATATCTGTGGAGAAGAATGTGAGAAGTTAGGATTAAAATTTAGCGTTAAAAATCAGGTTTTATGGTATTCAATGAAAACAGTGAACAGACAATGTTGATTCAGAGCCAGGAAATACCTCGGGTAAAAGAATACAAATAGCCTTGTATATCGATAAACGAAGGCAATAGATATCTGGAGACACAGGAGAAAACAACCACAGCAAAAGGGAAGGGAAATGCGGCCATAATGAAACACAGCGCTATGGGTATATTGAAAGGTGTAATCGTTCCAGGGCTTACATTTGGAAACGCGGTTGTTTGCTTGAAGTCAGGGGTACAATCAGGACTCGATGGCAACCAAAGGTCAGTGGGACGCCTCGCGTTGGGCGCTAACGGGAAGACTACTAATGAAGCTGTGCAGGGTGATATGGGCTGGACAAATTTTGAAGTAAGGGAGGCTCGGAGTAAAATTGATTTTGAAGAATGACTGAGGAAAATGGGAGAAAGTAGATGGGGTGCAAAAGTGTTCAGGTATTTGTACAGGCAAAAAAACATTGACTCACAGTGCAGGAAAAGAACTAGGAAGCTTACCAGCAAATATGCGGCCGGTATGGCCACAAACCGGCAACAAAGAACGTCAAATGCAAAGTGAGGGAGGCTGAGACAAGGTTATGGGTGGCTGCAATGGAAAAGAAACCTGCTATGACTAGCTACCTCAAAGGAAAAAAAGGAAATCAGGAAAGAAACAATTTATGAAAACTCAAAGGGAACCTCTTTACTTTTCGAAGCGAGATCAGGATGCCTTAGAACGCGCAGTTATAAAGCGAAGTACACCAAGGACGCCGCCGCATGTGCTTGCTGTGCTAAAAGCTAGAGAAACGGTGGAACATGTTTTATTTAATGTGAAGAAATCTACCCAGCTGCAAGTCTAGGCTTCTCTGACCTCCTTGAAGTCATTGGGTTCAGGGACAGCACGGGCGAAGTAAACATGTCCGCTGTAGAGATTAGAGGCGGTTGGAGGTTTGGTGGCAGAAAACTAGGGAGACCACAAACAACGGAGACGTACAGAAACAGAGTTCCCAGTAATGGCTCAAAAAGCTTGATGCCTGGACTTTGTATTTGAGTGTTTCTCAAAAATAAAGGTAGGACATTAGGCAAAATAATAACAAGAGCTTGGTGGCGCAACCCACCACCCCGTTTCAAAGGGGACGCTCATAGCATCCATCCATGTTAAAGCCCCTTGACAATTTGAAAGTAGCGACACTCTCCACCCGCGCCGCGCTTTCCTCCTCGATTTTCCTCGCCTGCCGGCTGCGCGGCGTAATTCATTTTCCAGGGCGCGTAATTCATTTTCCAGGGCAGCTGGGCCCTCGACTGTGGCGCCGCCGCTCGGGAGAACTTGAAACACGGCGGCGCCTCGGATCTGGGCACTTTTGCTCCCTAAGGATCGCCTTTGCCTAGGTACCACGCCGGATACGCCACTAGGTCCATTCGCCCCTAGCTACGCTGGCTGCACGGCTGCACAACTTGAAACACAGCCGCGATGAAGACGCGCCTGCTGCATTTGTTGCGCTGCCGTGCTCTACAGTCGTGAAACGTGTTTGTCGCGATGGGGGCATATGAAAACTCGATAATCGCAAAGTGGTGAGTAAAACGTTTCAAATTAACGACGCGGTATCAGTATTTCTGGTTCACTTTGGTGCCGAAGCATCGCTTGTCTCGCGGGAAATTTGCACGCTGTGAAAGTATATTGTGAATCTACCACTGGGAATTTCGCGTATAAATGCATTTCGAGATTCTGCGTTTACGAAGTAACCTGGCAGTAACTATAGCCTTTCTGCGTGACACGCAGAATAGGATAAACACACACACTCAGTGAAGCTACTGAGCTGTCGAAGTGATGAAGCGCTTGTACATAATAAGCTGTCGCATTTGATTGGGTGCGACCTTTGTTTAGGCTAGATATGCCTAAAGCAACCTCGCTTTTCTAAAGAAATGACTAGTTACAAATTTATGACATATGATATACACCACGCAGTTACGGGTATATTTTTGACCATACAAAAATACATTTGATAAATAAGCAACTGCGCACTGAAAGCGAAGCTGAAGGAAGATGTGGACACAACACAAGTGCTGAGTTTCAACTGGAAATTTTATTGAATGAACGGGAGGTAATATAGACTTAAACTGCTCATGCGCCTGCAGTGAACAATTCATGACAAGTATTCGTGGTTAGATCAGGTGATACTAAAAAATTATAAATTAACAACAATCTAAAGCAGCGCCCACCTCGGCTATCATCGATCGGTGTTCTGGTGCTGCACAATCTCGCTAACACAATCAGTTAGTCAGCCTTCAGTAGCCCTCCAAGAAAAAGAAGTTTCCTTTTTAGACCACGTTAATCATTGATAGCCGGGCAGCACGCTTAGTAGAAAATTGCTGAAAAATTGGAAAAAAAAAATCAGAACCATTGAAATGACTTGACATTGCTTTAAGCAATTGAGTGCATTTCTCACAGCTCCAGTCAGTATGCAAGTTTCACTAAAATTTTATGTCATCCTTGAGTGGCTGATTCATGTCTTCAATGTCTTTTATTCAATTATTGTTTTTTACAGACAATTTATAGACCTGGGTTTTATGTTTACTTTTGCTTTGCAGTTTGAGTTTGGCGCACACCCAAAAAACACGTTTTTTAATTGTTGCTTCTGTTATTAGCTTCTCGTACATGGCAGGTCCCAAGCTATTTTCATTCTTAACACTGCTGGCATTTTCATTTTCTTACCTATGCTGCACCAATAATGGTTCCAATAAAAAGTATAGTTGATGCAAACAAATAAATTTTGCTACGAAGCTTGTTCTTTCATGAGGAAACATCTTTTTGTCCTCCACAAAACAACCTGTAACTGCATGGTAACGGGCAGCACAAACAACGAGTACTAAAAAGAACCACACAGGACGAGTGCTGAAGTTCAACTAAATTTTGTCCACAGAAAACTTTTTTTAAATACAAACAAGATTCTGTAAGCCAAGCTGTCATACGACATGACAACAGAAAAAGGAAAAACAATACAAACGGCAAAGATATCAAATACTTAAAAGCATAAGAAAACTTATATGTTGATACCAGGTATGTATCGTGACACACTAGTTCGGAATCACTTGTAAAATCTTGCACATGTGCCTAGCTCTTTTCTAACACGGCTACTTCACTTTGTAAAAGTGATACCGACGCCTGGCTGATGTACGCACTTCTTTTCTTTGTGTGGTATGCTTCAAGCAGCTGACGCGACCTCCGATTTTTGTGCTGGAGAAGCACTTCAGCCTCACTAAGTGTCGGTGCACAATCTCAACTTTTGCGGTGCAAGGCCAAGTGGGAATGCACTACATCTGTACATCTCCCAGTTCGGCCTATGTATATTGGACCGCGGGAAATTGGTAGACAGTATACCTCCCCACTTTTACAAGGCACAATATGCATGTGGTGCTTGACTTTGCAAGTGCCTTGTTCGGTAGCACTGGGTGCGGGCACGTGCTCTTACTGCTGAGCAAGTTGTTCCAAGTTTGCAGATTGACAAAAACACTGCTTCCATGTTATAATTGCTGGAAACATTCTCCAATCGATGTTACTCATTGCCGCTGCCCGTTACCATGAATCAACACAACTCTCCCAGTTTTCCATTCTTTCGAATTCATTTCTAGTACAAAGGGCACTTTTCCATGTGTTCGTGCTGCCCACTGCCATGAATCAACACCAATTCGCCCAATTTTCCAAACTGCATGCTGTATCATATATGATACAGCAATTAATGCTTGCCTGAAAGAACCAGCTAAATGTATTTCTCAATTGAAACATCACAGCAGGCTAATAAAGAGTTAATAAATATGTTTATATATTTTGTGTGTCGATTTCAAGTGTACAGATCGTGCAAATAACCTGTGTATTTACAAACTTCTTGCACATTGTGTGACAAGATGCCAGTATACATTATATATTCAAGCAAAAATACCTTATTTCCAGTGCAAAAGTCGCTATGTACTATTTGATTGCTAAAGAGAACAGAGATTCATAACTCTCTGCTTTCTTTTAGTGAGTGAAATAAGTTAAACTTACTTTATAACATTGTTTGACGTCATACAGAGCGTAACAAAATTAACTGTAACTGTCAATTACTTTGCTCTGGGTGAAAGTTTTGTTATATATGTATACCAAAACCATTCCTGAATGTCTTGAACAGTTTATTTCTACATAAAATGATCGTAATCACCTTGAGCAGCTTTCATGTGTTTATGAAAGCAGCCCAAGAAAAATTTTCATGCAATTCAAATCTCGTGAAGAAATATCGGTTTGCACGTCGTATTGCCTACACTTTTTCTGCTTTCTGTTGCAGTGCGGCTTCATCTGGAATGCGACTCTTCCTTTCGGGTGTGGCTTCATGGCAGTGCAACCTCTATTGCAGGAAAGCCACACTTAATCCTCTTTTGTGCATTTGAGTTACAAAAGATGGGGGGGAGGGGGATTCTCACTGCACTTTTTGGCAGCGCATCAAAGACTTTTCTTTTGGAATTGTGCGAATAATGAAATTTTCAAATTGAATACGAATATTCTGAAAAAAGAACTAGCTTTAAATGTCGATTTGAATATAGAATACTCAGGTATTGCCTTCTATTAAGCTTAGCGCTTTATTGTTGCTAGCGCAAGGAGAGCAGATGTGACAAATACATTGATATTAGGTGACAACAGGCATCTGCATTCGCCAGAGCGCTGAAATAATGTTTACGTTGTGCATTTTTTTGCTTGCATTTTTCACTATCGAAGACGTGTTGGTCTGGGCACTATATTTTTGCATCCGCTGTTCTGCTGCTGTAGTGTCGCATCTGTTGCAGAGGAGTACCTTGACTGCAGATGTTGACAATCCAACGTCTTCCATGCATTCGTAGTGAGCAGGAATGGTAGCTATGTCGGTTGATGAAAAGCATGCTCGTGGAGCAGGGTCTTCGGCACTCTCCATCGTGGCATAATGCAGTCTCTCAAATAATGAAGCGAAGTGAAGCTCTCCACTATTCATAGCATATTCTATGGCTTCAGCGCTCGCTTCCTATGGTGGAAAAAAAATCTACCTGCTGAAGTCAATGCTGCGGAATTTCGAGCTGTAGTTGTGATCTAAATCTGCACTATCAATTTCCATTTGTGCAACTTCTGGTAGGAGCTGCACAAATATCCATAGCCTGATCACAGCAAGCTAATGGGGGGTGCAATGCCAGTGGGTTAGCCATAGAATCACAGTCGCAACTTGGTCAGTTTATACTGATAAAAGTAGTCTATCAAAGCGTCTATTTTCAGAAGAGAAAATACAGGTCAGAGTTCGAATTTTTGAATTTCGCGCCTGAACTTCACCGCCACTACATCACGGGCTTAAACGTACCTTGTCGTATTTGAGCCTTTCTGGCTCAGGAAAATATTTTAAAACTTGCTAAGTTCATCCTTGGGCTCTTTTTTATTACAATGCAGTCAATCCTCACCGATAAAAAAATGAGTGCCGACACCACAGCCACCCGAAGTGAACAGATGTGCCGTCGGCATGCTCTGAAGCACATACCGAATTGACACAGTGAAGTGCACCCATCACCCTCTGCCCAACCCTCCCAAATTGCAGCGTGCTTGGAAGACCAGCAGCCACGATTCAACTTTTGAGAGCAACTCGCGGCACCTCTGAACCGCCGCGCCTCATCGCTGTGAAATGTACAGACTCTCACAACCCCAACCAGTCATCTTCAATTGTGCAGGTGCGTGCATTGGCTACCTGTGCTGTGATTGGGGTTGACAGTGGTCACTGGGTCGACACAACAGCTTGAAGAACCGACAATAAAAAGCTCAAACAGGGCTTACGCTGGCGCAAGGTGTAGTTCTAGCACGGCCGATCGACACCTTTGTCACCACCGAAATGGCACCCCGATACCAAACTTACATTGATGGATGGACCTCCTGGGTGCCTCGAAAGTCTGCGAGTCTGCCTCAAGCAGTACAATTAATCCTCCGACCTTATTGGCCTGATTATATTCAATATCGCCCTGCACACACTTCATTGAGCGCTAAGCAATGTGGCCCGACTCACCATTACTGAAGCAAAGGCACTTCCCGAGGAGATTGACAACCTGAAGAACCTGGCATTCCTAACTTGCATAACGTTCAAAGTATCCCAAAAATTTTGCCCCACAGCAAGTATTCACCTTAACGACAACCACAGTACCGTGCAAATTTATGAAGCCTCGACGCACAATGCATGTTACGGGGTTGTTCATAACATAGAACCTGGCACCAAGACAGAACTCATGCGAAAGCTCGAGGTGCCTAAGTTCAAAATCCTCATTGCCCGCATAATGGGCCGAACAGCAGTCGCAATCCTCACCTTCGGAGGATCATCTTTGGCAGTGGAATATACCGCTGCTACCTGCACCACCCTCGCGAGCAGTTCTGCACTAAAGGAGCCTGCGCCCTGAATTCCCGTCGAAACCAACGTGAGCACGGAAATCAAGTGATGTCTGTGGCGCTCCCATGGCGGCCATTTCCCATGTGGCGCCCCAAGCACCTATTGAGGTGGGGACGCCTTCGGGTTGAGGTCAAACACCCCTTTCCAAGCGTTGAGGTCCCATAATGGCCGAGCACCAGGCCGGGAGCGCGCTTGTACCTATTTTACCGGTAGGTACCCGGCGGCAGCACTTGCCTCCCACAGCCGCGGCAGATGCTCGTCTACAAGGCCGTCTGTGGTTGGACAAGAGGCGCCCAGAGACAACAGCTGAAATCTCTATTGGGCCCTCTTTCGAGATGTGTACCCCCACGACAGCCGAGCACCAGGCCAGGGGACATTTCTACCCATTAGAAAAACCGGTGGGTTCCCGGCGGCACCGGGATTTGAACTCGGTACCTCCCGCATACGAGGCGGATGCTCTAACGCTAGGCCATCGCTGCGGTCCTACTGATATCTATATGCTTCGGCACAGGCCATTACGCCAATGTCTGCCCAGACTCCAACAGGCCCCACTGCAGAAACTGCGCACAGATCACCCATCTGGCGCAAGAACATGAGTGCATGTCATGCTGTCCTAATTGCAATAGGGACCATCCAGCTGATGACCCGGATTGCAAAGTTCGTCGTACCACGGACAAGGCAGTGTGGCAGGCCGTGTACCTGAAGGAACTGCAGTTCGGGGAGGAGGAGGAGCGGAGCGCTGCCCAGGATAAACCCAAGAAGGTCACCATCGAGAACCCTTCCACCAGCCAGAGCAGAAGCAAGAGCCGAAGCAAGTCCCAAATTGAGCCCCGAATGAAAATACAGCACGTCAGCTAACCGCAGATCACGCTCTCAATCTAAACAGAATCAACAGAAGGTGAGTCAGCCACTCTGCACTCCTTCCCGCCCCTCCACCCTTTCCAATGCATGTGAAAAAAGAACTACAGATAGCTAAAATGTTAAGGGCCACATTAATGAAATCCATGCGTGGGATTTCTTAAGCTTGTCAAAATCAACCGCACTCAACACTGACAGAAGAGGACATCGTCCACGCACGCATGACACCCCTCCGACAAACGACACAGAGCAAACAAATTGATACGTTCCCTCCCGACCACACGCCATCGGTATCGACGCAGGCCCTTCTGAAAAAGCTCAAGTGGGATGCTCCATATAATGAGCCCACCACCTTGTTTGCAGAATCAATGCAAAATCTTTGCAAAGAGCTCAAAGCAGATCAGAAGTGGAAGTGCGAAATGAAAAGGCAAGCAGAAATTGAAGTAATTGTAAGATCGTTCTTCGAAACTTGGTCCACTCCTGTAGAGAACTGTGCTCCCCGACCGCCAACCTCTCGTGCCTCACCTTATCCCATTCCACGACCCGCTGCTTTCTAACCATCTTGGCAAACAAGATCGTGTCGACCGTAATGCACAAGAGAGTATGGTCGCTCATGAGCATGTCATGCGCATTGTACCATGAAGCTGACAATGGCCCTTTGCTCAGGGTGAGGTCAGTTGTGGTGTCCCTCTCAACCGAGTTGCTGTGTATGGTTGGTGAATTGGGGGTGTTTAATACATATTGTGAATCATGGTGCCAAGATGTACAACTACGTGCGGAACTACTTGAGGCATCTTACATACACCCTCAAGATTGGCAATATGACATCTAACCCCTACGCACATTTGCAAAGGGGCATCCAGCAAAGAGCAGTGCTCTCAACACTGTTCAACTTAGCAACGTGTCGCATACACACAGCTCTACTACCCATATATTACACACTACGCTGACAACATAACCATATGATCAACAAAGGCTCTCCAGTGCAAATACAGGACACCTTGCCACATGCACTTGGTGCAGCTCAAGCGGCAGCTGCGAGCATTGGCTTGGAGTGCGTCCTGGAGAAGTCGGAGCTGCTGCTTGTGCACACCACACAATGGGGACCCCCACCCATCACCCTATACAACAAAGCACAATACATTCCACAAAGACATACAACTACTATTAGGCCTGTACATGCGGCGAGGTGGAGGGGGTGCGGTGACTGCAGCACTTGTTAAAGCAGATTGAGCAGGTCTTGAACAGCATTTGCAGTCGCCATCGAGGGCTTCATGAGACAGACATGCTGTGGCTGTGTGACGCCTTACTCATGTCTCGCCTCTGCTATCACGCACCATACATTAATCTCATAAAGGCACAGCACAGCAAGCTTGACACTCTCATTAGCAAAGCCACAAAACTTGCAATAGGGGTGCTGACAAACACAAGTACGTAGATCATAGAGAAGGCAGGTAACCATAACATCCTAGAAGAGCTTATCAGATAAATGCAGGCAGGAAATTAGACTCAGTAGTACCACATCAGCCAGAAGAATCATGCAGATGCTGGGTTACGAACCCAATGACACCCCACTGCCCGCTACAAGCATGCTCGGCAAAAATTCCCCAGCACTGCTCAGAATAGCCCCCATACAAATGCACGTGGACCCCCCAATGAAACAAAGAATGCAGAGAACAGCGCATCACATACTACAGCGAGTACATTCAACGAGCCAACACCGACACATGCCTGTACACCGATGCTGCCATCAAAAGCAGCGCAGCAGCCATAGCCGCTACCAATCACTGCCTTATGATCACTCGCATGCGAACCATCAAGACG
Source organism: Dermacentor silvarum (assembly GCF_013339745.2). Classification (NCBI taxonomy): domain Eukaryota; kingdom Metazoa; phylum Arthropoda; class Arachnida; order Ixodida; family Ixodidae; genus Dermacentor; species Dermacentor silvarum. Next base: position 405,188,375 of record NC_051154.1, read on the forward strand.
GAGCCACAGTGAACTGAGCTTGCCGCCATCATTAAGGCGATTGAAGTCCCACCAATCACCGCAAGGAAATGTATCATATTTACACATTCGACGAAAGCCTGCCAGATACTTCAGAGTGGACAACTTCCCAAAGATTACTGTGAGGCAATCCACAAACACCTGCACCTGCCCACTGGAGTGATCTGGATACCGGGGCTCGTGGGAATGGAGGGCAGTGAAGGGGCTAACCTGCTCGCCCGAGAAGCACCATGCTGGGCCTCTTCCGTCGAGCCCCTGCTCAGGTCAATCCTCTCAAAAGGCTCCCGCAATTCTCACATTAGCACCAAACAGAGAAGACAGAAGACAATTTCCAACGCTCAGCCCACATCTCACCAGACTGCAGGGCACACTAATTCGCCAAGCAGAAACATCCTACATACGCAAACTAGACAACACCTTATATGGGGATAAGCAAAAGAGCCTCTGCCACAGTGCGGGGTCTGTGGCGGTCACCCAAACACTCCACACGTACTATGGCACTGCAGGCCTCCATTCCCAACTCTTCCCATTGGCTCCATTCTCACACTACCCCCTACAGTCACCACACAAGATGACCAAGCGATCTCGGCTGACTATACATCGACTTTGCAATGGTGCAGGCGACCAGCGGGCGCCTGGACTGAGGGGTCCAGTTCATCGCACAATTTTTTTTCTCTAAATAATGTTTACTACTACTACTACTACTACTACTACTACTACTACTACTACTACTACTACTACTACTACTACTACTACTACTACTACTACTGCTGCTGCTGCTGCTGCTGATACTACTACTACTACTAGACGTCACGGCGAGCTGGTGCTAGAATATGATCTCTGGCTAGTCAGCTGTCTCCGCGCGCTATCCTGGAGACTGCAAATTTAGCCGTGTCCGTGCCGTTCATGCCTGCGCAGGGAGCGCGGCGAGCTATTGGAGCGTCTGTCGTCCCACGTAGTCCTTGCCGTGGGCGCTACAGCAGCTGCGCTGTCTGCGGCCGAGGGCGGTTTCGCTTCGTACAAAGGCTCGACAGTGACATGTACATGTCTAGCAGTGCCTTTTTACTTTAAACCATCCCCGTCCCTCCACGAGCTCCGTCCCTCCCGGCATTTCACGTGGAGGCAGAATTCTTCACTGTTCTTGCATTTCCGCTCCTACAACGTTCACCTTCACTAAGCCAACCGATGCCGTAATACCGCGTTCACACACTTTAGATCTTAGCTCTCGATCGCGGTCGTCAGTGCTCCTTGTGATCGAGATTACTTCCATTGGGCGCGCCTATAAGTTAAAATTAAGTGATCTAATATAACATGAATACTTAAGTCCTTGTGACTGTTTCGTCAGCTATGGGCAGATTATCTGACAGATTATTGTCGTCGTGGAGAAATATTGGGTGGATTTTCGACAACCAACGAAATATTCTCACGCGCTTTAAAAAAAAAGTTAGGCAGTTTCGGTTTTCTACTGCGTGAAGTGCTACACGATGGGGCCAACTACTACCTGAAACAAAAAGTAAGGCAGTTTCGGTTTCGGTTTTCTAAAGCGTGAAGCGCCACAAGGTGGTGCCACCTACTTCCTGAAACAAGTGTCATGGCGGCTTCCTGTTTGGCTTTTTGAAGTTGAAACAGCTCAAGTACCAAGCTTTCTTGCTCTATTTTGCATGATATTGTGTTCTTAAATGTACGTCTTCGTTACAAGTATACTTAGTACCATCTAGAAAATCAAGCATCGATATTTAATTTTCGGCGCTTTGTGTACCCGTCATACCTGAAGGCAAGCAAATCGCCACTGCGTCCTGCACGAACTTGTGGCCTGCCTATCGACGTGAATATGTATTTCTTTTTCCTTTGCATGCTTTATTGGTATAGAGCTGTATACAGCCACCGTTTTTCTTGATTCTGGGCTTGATGAAAAGTGAAATTGAGACCGCTCTTAGGTATCGCAACCACGGCCTGCTTCGTTATTTGCTGCAGTTTTGACGATGTCGGAACATGTCGCATTTGTTGCTCCGCATTGTTAAATAACAACACTTGGCATATTGCATTTGCCTGGTTCGCTAGGAAAAAATTACTACGCCATTGGAGAAGCCCGCGTTGGCGTGCACTGGTTTCGCTGTCCGTTAGCAACACATGTTTCGGAGGAACGTCGCAGATGACAGCGCCAATTGTTTTATTGAATAACGCGGAGCAGAGAAGTGCCATCTCGCTGCGAAATTTTACTAAAAACAGAAGGGCGGTACGCGTAAAATAGAACAGGTGCGCGGGTTACGGGCAATGGCGATGTTGTAAGTTTAGTGCATGTGTGCGGGGTTTGGTAACGTTCGTGCAGTTCCTACTGGTTTTGCATTCTGCAGCTACTCGCAAGATACTGTGGGCTTGGTTGCTGCGCGCTGCAATCTGTCCAGCTATTATACGTCCCAGTCATGCGGTTGGCTGCCTGTTGCAGTCAAGAAAAAGTCATCTCTCGGACTGACTTATAAGATCAATCGCTACACAGTTTCAGAAAGCTGGCACTGACCTTCGAAACATTTCAGCAGAGAGATGCAAGGTACTAGCCGACACATGGTTAACAGGGCTTCGAGGTATCACTGTGTTGAGCTCCATGGCTCTTTGTATAACTGCAGTAATCCAGAACAGAATTCTTTTTTTTTCCCCGATTTAGTGTTCTTATGATAATCCATCCCTGCTGGTGCATGCACATAGACTTTTGATATTACCATCAAGCCATCCTACTAAAATAAACATTTTGAATACCTAGTTGCTCATCATCATTTTTCTAGTGCTACACAAATAATAGTCTCACTGCCACATTTGCTGTGAACACGGTAATGCTCAAAACAAATGTGCATTCATTGCATATCAAGGCAAGTGTAAAAAAAGAAACATATCCAGATTATTGTTCTAAAACTAAAAGGGCCTGAAATGTCAGTCTCAGGAGAAAAGAAAGCTGCCATTTTAAGACATTTAGAATATGTACCGGACTCCTAACTTTAATGTGGAAAAGAAGCTGTATTGTCGCACTCGCCACACGTTGCAGTTATAACAGAAACCTGGCTTCATAGCGAAATCCCGCCTGCCCACAAAATAATTCGTAGAGATAGAACTTGTAGGGGCGGTGGGGTTGCTGTTATTGTAAAGTCGTTTGTGGAGGCCATTCTGTTATCAGATTCAAGTGACACCGGAAGTCTGTTCGTAAAACTGAATATTTATGGTCATGTTTTTATTTTATGTGCGATGTACAGGTCGCCGATTATTTATTAGGGATAAGTGACCAGATTGCCCAGTTCAATAGAAATAAGCTATTAGTAGTTGGCGATTTTAACTTGCCAGGCATTGACTGGGATCGTGTCATGTCAGGTGCCGGTTCTGTTCTCGACGCAAATGTGCTTTTTGATATGATGCTCGACCACAAACTTGTACAAGTAGTTCGTGAACCTACCAGACTTGGAAACGGTCTTGTTCGCTCCTTGACCTTGTCTTTCTTTAACGCTCCTTTTCCGATTATTCTGTATCTATGGGACCTGGGTTGTCTGAATATGAACTTATTGTTGCATCGTTCTCGCTGAATGGTACTCGTACTCACGTGCATGACACGCATCCGCCTACGATTGTGAAAAAATTTTGCGCAGGCTGCTGATGTGTGAATAACAGATCATCTTGATTCTTGTCTTTCTGAATTTTGCCAGAATGATGTTCTGCAGCTTTGGGAAAATTTTAAAATCATGTGTTTATTCTGCATTGATCAATTTATACCTGACAAACGTAAAAAGCCAGTTAACATAACTATGGATGAATAGGTGCACTATTCAATTAAAATGTAAAGCCAAATGCCTTAGAAAGAAAGGCCCAGCTACCGATAATTTAACCAATGTTCGTGTCGCCCTTTCTGTAGCCATTGCAGAAGCAAAAAATTTTTATTTCAGTAGCACTTTACCGAATTTTATTAAGGAAGATCCCCAGAAGTTCTGTAACTTTATCAAGGAACAGAATCAATCTATAACAAATATTATCCATGATAGCATTCCAATAACTGATCCCAATGCTGTTGCTAACCTTTTAAATGACCACTTCCACAGTGTCTTCTCCCCGCCCACTGAACCCTCTTTCCAAACTTCACTGTCCTGCTCTTCTGACGTTAATATTTCTCATCAAGGTGTACTTAATATGCTACTCTGATTAAAAGTGAAATCATCTGTTGGTCCAAATTGCATTCCCAACACCTTCCTTCGGCATTATGCGGAACCTTTATTTTAATTAAATGTCTTGTAGTAATCTTTCAGGCCTCTCTACATTCCGCGGTACTTCCATTCGATTGGAAAGTAGCACGTGTTGTCCCTATATTAAAAAAAGTTGACCCAAGTTCAGTCTTGAATTATCATCCGATTTCCATGTTGTCCTCTTCTTGTAAATTAATTGAGCACATTGTTGCTGATTACATTAATGATTTCTTAAACAAGCATAACATTTTATCTCCTTTCCAAAATGGCTTCAGGAAGGCGCTCTCGACAGTCACCCAATTAAGCACAGTCAATCACTCGTTTGCTTCTGTCTTAGACAAGGCTGGCCAATTAGATATGATATTTTTGGATTTTCAAAAAGCTTTTGATGTAGTTCCTCATGACAAATTAATTTGTAAATTAGAATTCCTTGGTCTTCCTGGCTTTATCCTGTCCTGGGTTTCTGCTTACTTAACGCATCGAAAACAGGACGTAGTGATTGATGGGCAGCAGTCCAATTCTTTCAGTAACCTCTGGCGTGCCTCAAGGCAGCGTGCTTGGCCCACTACTATTTCTTATTTATTGTAACGACATAGCTGACGTAATAGAGGCCCCTGTCAATATTCGTCTGTTCACAGACGACTATATTATTTTTAAGGATATTAATACAGTTAATGATCAACTATATCTTCATTTAGCCTTAAACATCATTCTTGAGTGGAGCAAGAAGTGGGGAATGAAACTTAACTCTGATAAATATGTGCTTCTATGTATAACAAATAAAAAACTACCCCTGAAGTTTTCTTATTCTATTGGCCAAGACCCCTTGGCCGAAGTGAGCGAGTACAAATATCTTGGAATTACAATTACTAACAACCTAAATTGGAATAGCCACATTGCTGCTACCGCCTCTTCTGCTTTTAGAAAGCTATGTCTACTTCATCATAAGCTTAAACATGCATCCCATAAAGTGAAACCATTAGCCTATGCCCCTTTTATTCGACCGAAATTATAATACTTGTGCGTTATTTGGGACCCGTTTAACAAAATCAACATTAACGCACTTGAAAAGATACAGAGAAGAGCCATACGTTTTATTTTTTCCAAATATGGCCGAGAAGAGTCTATAACTGAATATAAGTCTATAACTGAAGCGCCCTAATCGTTTTCACACCCTTCAAACAAGGTGAAAAATAATACGCCTGAAGTTCCTTTACTCCTTCATAAACCGTAAATTCTCTTCAGATCCTAGTCCATACATAACTCTTCTGCATCCAGGAAAACCAGTCATTCCCACCCCCTCGCACCCTCCCCTTACATTGCCAGGACAAACCTTTTTAAATTTTCTTTTTTTCCCCGAACTATACAAGAATGGAACCTCGTCCCTTTCCAACATCTCAACTCCTCTGATTCATTTCAAACTCATATTATTAGTATTTCCTAAGTAACATTGCTCTTTTGTGCTATTTTGTTTCCTTTCCTAAGTTTTATATTTTGCAATTCTGCCTTTTGTACGCATATTTTTTATGTGTTAACTTGCCCCTCCTGGTTGGGCCACACGGCCTGCAGTATGATGTAAATAAAGTAAGTCCTTGATTTTCAAGTGTCAAGATGTCAGGGTTGTGTGCAGTGAATTTGTGTTTAGGCAGCATTGTTTAATTCATTGAATCTCTATATGTGGTCTTGTTTCTAACCAGGCTTTTAACCAAACCAAAGATAAACCATTATTTTCAGCTGAACCGAACCAAAATGTCAGAGGAACTGTTCCCAACTGGTTTGACCAACAGGGTCGGCTCAGGGTCATCGTTGCTGAAATTATGACTGTGCATGGTGCTAAGCTTAAACCAGACCGTGCCTCTTGCATCAATCTGGTGCAGTGCATGGAGTGCTGCCCTGGCAGCAGTTATGTGGTTTGCCACGGTGATCTCAGAGGCCCAATGAAATCCTCAGCTTTCAGTTTGCCAAGTTCACACCATTTGATCGCGACTGTATGCTGCTTTACTTGATGCACGGTTTCATCGCGGTTCCATGTGCAGTCTTGTTGACTTCATTTGATTACGTGAAGCAATGCAAGTACTGTACTGTGTTTTCCAGGGACTACTTAGTGTACGAAGCGAAAGGTCAAGTTTGATTTGAATTATGCTGGACTACCGATTGCAGTTGCAGGAAATTAATCAACTAGCTCCATTTTGTGTGGCTTCCAACGTGCAGATTAAGTACTCATGATGGCGAGACCATATTGAGGATGCAAACTCAAGGTGCGGGTGGACAAATGTTAGGAATGCTAATTTGCGGGGTTACACAAGTTACGATGAATGTAACGTAGTGATATTGAAGCATTCACACATATGGCTGGGATACGAAAGGACCATATTGTAGCGGGCATTTCGTCCGAGATGGCATACTGTGGGAACACAGAATGCTATATTTGTATTTTGCGCGAAAACAGCAAATAAAGTAGTGTCATAGGACTCACTGGTAATCTTTAATATGGTGCGTGAGCAGACACGAGGATATATCACATCTTGTGAAAATTCTGGGTCTCTTGCTTTCCCATCTTTTGAATCCTTGTATGCTATTTCACTTGAGAAGATTGTCATATGCTTTATATTTATTAAGGCCAAATGACTTTCTTGGACATAGTTGAAGGCTTAAGAGTGGGCTTGAATGTGTGCGGTACGCCAAACACGAAACAGCAATCTGGTCACTGTTTCGTTGAGGGGTGGTGTTTGTCTCGGGAAGCTGAGAAAAGCACTCATATCTCTTTGTGCTGTGGTATATGCACATGTGAGGCCAGGCGATGTGTGGCCCTTGTTTCTGTGGTTGTATAATAATCAAGCAAGAGCTGTGTTCCAATGCCCGATCCATCATTGTGATCCTCAGAATTCCCCATTTATTTGACCTTTTCATCATTTGACAGCTGTGCATTTGGGCCACGATTCTGTAGCGATGCCTTCCGCTCGATTATATGCCACTCTTATCATCCACCGTTCACAACCGGCTGATCGCTTTGATAACGAATAACGCGGGTGGGCCGTCACTCTGACCACTGACAAAGCACGAAAAGGAATATCATCGGAGAAGGAATCGCTACAAAATCGCAGCCTTAGTGCATCCTTGTGACACTGAACAGTCCTGGTTTGACCTCTGCAACACCACAGTTACCTCTTTTTTACCTAGGTTTGGCAAACTTGTTTGCACATTTTCTTGCCAAATTGATCGACTTTTCGTGATGCACATTCGTGTTCATGCCTATGTATGCACCTTGGCTGAATGCTGCAAACGTCTTTCAGGCCACTCCTCTCTGAACAAGGTTGTGTCAGTGTATGTATGCGACTCTTTTTACACGAATGCATGTTTCCTTTGACACATTGCTCTTGCATCTTGTAGATGTAGCACACGGGTATTTAACAGCTGATGGTGCAGCAAGAATCCTAACTTATCGTGCTTCTGGTTGCACACATCAAAAATATTTTGTGACATGCTCACCATTTCACTCATTAAGCTGTACATTGCTTGTTGATTGCCTCCAAAATGCTAATAAAATTTACCATGCAGGAAATTTGTCTGTTGCTTTATTTGAACATGACATAATACTAAGCACATGTCCTGACAGCTTAAAATAGTTATTGACCCAGCATATCTTTTGAAATAAATAAAAGCTACATACTAGGTGCACAAGATGTCTGAGAACAAAATGGCAACTTCAAAATTAGCAGTGATATTTCAGACAAGAATAAAAATATTCTTTCCAAATGTTTTGCATTCTTTTATGACTGCTTTCAAAGGCTGTTGAATAAGGCAATCTCCTGCATCAATTATTGACTGGTTTTAGGTTTGATACCGGCAGCATGCTCATATTGTCACTTAGTAGTGACGGTGAAGAAGACAGTCACAAAACTGTGAATGATGAAGCAGACTTTTTATTGGGCGAACCTGTGTCCACATAGGCAAGTTGCACTCGAAGCACAACAATAGCGGCAAACACAGTGGGCGATCGTCGAAATCTGATCAGCGATGAAACACGTCAGCTTTTATACACGAGTCATTGAAGGTTCCAGAGTAATCCCTGGTGCCCGCGTGTCTTCCAGAAAGTACTAGACAACTTGCGTCGCTCATACAATCAGATTACATAAGCGTCGGTGACAACAGACAACGGATAGAAGCATCGATAACGTTCGAGAAACTTTCTATACATGCAGGCGTGTCCTGCACCGAGCGATAACGTTTAACATTCGTTAGCCAGTGAAAAGGGGTCACCGGCAAAAGATAGACAAGCACAGGTTTCAATATGTGCATGTAGATGTTGGGCAGTGTCTCCACAATAGCAGCTTCTAGCAACTATAACCATGTTGGGCTGCTAGTTAGTCCAGCTTTTAATGGCAATGCCCATACATAGCAGCGTAGCAGGTTTTTATTAGGAACTAGGTACGGCCACATTGAGGTCGACAGCCACAAATATTCAGAGCCAGCCACTTTTGGATTGTGCAGGCACTGTTGGAGCAAGCAAATGAATTACTTGGGAGTGATGCATAATGACATTTTGCACAGAAAATTTGGCTATTGATTCCCTGATAGAGAAACTCAACTGGCTGAATGGCATCTTGACATCCGCCAGTGCTCATTTCTCTGACTCTGATGATAATTGGCCATCAGTGGTTGTATCATGACAAAGAAAGGCTTTGGACATATTAAAGAAAGTGGTAATCTCCAAGTCACTGTGGCTTTCATGTAAGGCAGCTAGGACAGCGCTGGCTGTGTCTCCAGCATATGGCTGCGTCTCCAAGTTCGCTGCCTAGATATAATAGTAATGTTGATGTCTATGGAAACTTGAAGCTGAATTCTCAAATGCCTCACGCTAGCAGTATACTGTACTGGCTATACTACAACCTGCATGTCACTCTTGCAGGTCCTCAGACCAATGTGATGTACTGGCAACAGGACGGGCTGTGTGCAGCTGTCAAGTTATCCAGCCTTCGGTCTGGCCAGCTTGTATTAGTGTTGCGTTAATGTATACCCTGAAAGCATAAAAATAAACGCTACTGTTATGTGATAGCCATTTCCTTGTATGAATGTGCCATACTTCGTGTGTGTTATAGTTCAGGTGCAATATGAATGATGTTGAATGTCCCGAGAACGCCCCTCATAGTGCATGGGGCTACGTCAGACAGACGGTAAAAGGAAAGAATCTGGTGAGGATCCTGGATGATCTCGCGTTTACAGTAATCACGGACCCAGGGTTCCCCACTAGGCTGGGCACGTCGGTTGCGCGAGACACAACACCTGATTTGGAATGTGTAAGAAACGTAGGTAACATCACGTGGGTCAATAAGCAGGAAAACCTGGGCAGTGACCACTTCATAGCGGCAGTAACCTTAAGTGTGGACGCCCGACCTACCAGGGTATTCGAGTGACGGACTGGAATGTGTTTAGAAAAATTAGGAAGGAGCGAACGAACACATTTTCCTCATTTGGCGAGGCTATTGACTCGCTCACGGAAGACGTAGAGAGGGCTACTGCAATAGTAAAGACGCAAGCGGAAGTCCCAAGAATGGACCCGCACTTAGCGCACCTGCTGGAGGCCAAATCCTCGATTCTGATGAGGTGGAAAACACAACGGCTAAACCGCAGGCTGAGGAAAAAGGTTGCGGAGCTTAATAGAGAGATCGAAAGATATTGCACGGAACTCAATAGGTTACAATGGGACGAGGTCTGTGCGGCAGTAGACGGATCCATGCGCTCAGGAGGGAAGTGAACCTCCTCAAGCACCTCCTGGGTGACGCGCAGGCTAAGGGGAATCAAAGGCAAACACTTAGTAAAGTCATACACAGGCACAAACAGGAGGGTGGTACTGAACAGTCGCTTTTGAATGCCGTCGCGGATAGATACCTCCCCATAGGGCCGACGCAGGAAGAAGATTATCCGCAGATCGAGTGTGCGACGGTGGACGAGCTGGACGCGCCCTTCACAGAATCGGAGATCAGGGCGGT